>NC_046155.1:176448440-176473139 GCF_011064425.1 Rattus rattus | reverse complement strand
TTTATATAATAGATCATGTTGATGGTTTTCCTTATATTAAACCATCCCTGCATGCCTAGGATTAAACCTACTTGATCATGGTGGATGATTGTTTTGATGTGCTCTTGATTCGGTTTGCACAGAATTTTGTTGAGTATTTTTTTACGTCGATGTGCATAAGGGGTCATCGTGGATTCTTATGTTTACTATAAAAAGTTAAAGTCAAAAAGTATACATTAGGATCTGAACTGTTCTCTTCTTTCTAGAGATGTGACACATGCTTTCTGGTTGGTGGCGTCCACCAAAGATGACAAATGACCAGAAAAACTGTGTCCTGCCCTCCCACCAGAACGAGCTGGATCAGGGGAGCATTAACTTAGCAGGAGACACTGTATGAAAACAAACAGCAAAGTCCCAACCCCCAGTAAAAACCCCTCTCCTGCCTGCACTAAGGACTGCAAAAAAGCATGCACAAAGCACACCCAGCACGCCATTGACAGCATGGCACAAAAACATGTACTTAACACACCCAGCATGCTATCCCGACAGAGCTGTGGCCCATTTCTAGCACACAGCCTGTTTGTACTGGTGCCCAGCGAGAGGACACCAATTGGAAAGCAGTTTTGCACTAGCACAACACTCACAACTAAAAAGCACACAGCATAATACTCTGATCTTTAAGTGGTTGATCTTGGGCACCCAAGATCATACTCACTAGGTTAGCCTGAATTTTCATCTATAAAATATGTTTTTGAAAATAATGCTTAGAGAGTAGAATAGTGGGGCTACATCAAGACCAGCAGGGTTCAGCTGGTGAAAGGACTGTTAATGTAAGGTTGGAGTTCATGTTCACTTGTGGGTAGAGGACAGCCCTCTCAGTGGATCCCGACAGCCAGTCAAGCTGTAATCCCAGGAGATTCAGAAACCAGGACAGGCAGCTGGCCTGCATCTCCCTAGATAAACACACCCAAACAAAAGCCACATTGAGGCTGAGGCCTGAAACGGACCCAGGTGAAAAAATTTGGGAAAACAAAGACTCACTAAAGCCTGCAGGATGAAGGGCTGACAGTGATGTGGTGTCCACACTGTTGACACACTGCACTACCATGTCGCTGGGGAAAGAGCACCCCCAGGCGAGGCGGTCAACCTGGGCTTGATTCAGAGGAGCCTCTCAGAAGTGCTTGGGAGAGGTGTCTGTATGAGGATGGGAGCGGGGAACGTGAGGGTTACTGACTACAGGAAGGAGGTTCTGACAAGGGCCAGGAAGGTCAGTCATGTTTTCCAGGACTCGTCAATACTTCACATGAACGAAGGGCTGTGGCACAGTGGGTCTTGCAGGATGCATCTGTCATCATTAGCCCACATTTCTGAGCCTGCTGGGCTGGTGACCTCATATCCATCACACCCACTGTATGAAGGAGGGACCTAGTGCCGTAGGTTGTTCTGGGAAGCTGGCGTAGAAGATGACTTACACAGAGAAGTCACCACCAAGCCGCTGCTTAAGTCCAGTCCTCGGCCTTCCTTTTCTGCTCTATAGTCCAGGAACATCTCCTTGAAAGCCAGGAAATCCGTGAACGTGAGCAGCATGTCAAAGATGTCGCCAGCCACTTCATCCTTATGGTGCCTGCAAAAGACCGTGTCGTCGGCTTTGTGAGTGAACAGCCTCCCTTCATGCACGGGCCGGGCAGGGTGGGGAATGGCTATCAGCACTGCAATGTGGTGGTGAAGGCTGCCATATTGAAGCCTGGGATACGCTTCAGCAACTGCTCTTCAATGTACTTCTCTACCAGGGAAATATATTCATTAAAAATGGGAGTATAGGTGAGCTTATTCTCTTCAGTGTCTTCAAATTCCTGGTAGTACTTGTCCATGAAGCTTCTCTGCAGTAGCTGGAACTCAGCATCCATAATAATGTCCTCTAAACATCCAACCACAGCATCGAATTCTGCATCAGAGGCAGAGGAGAAGGACAGCGCGAAGCTCTCTTCCTCTAGGGCGTCCATTGTAGGCGGCGCCAGTCTCCGGGCGGGCCCACGGCCCTGCCCGCCTCAACCGCGCCCGCCACCGGGCGGGCTTCTTTCTGACCCAGCGTGGCCTCAACTGCATCAAGGACCCGCAGAAGGCAAGGCCGCGCCAGCCGGGCGATCGCCCGAGGCGGGCCTGCGGCTCCAAATCGATCCATTCTTATCACCTTCTACAAAGTTTTAGTCCAAGTGGATCTAGGACTTCCACATAAAACCAGATACATTCCAACCAGTAGAAGAAAAAGTGGGGAAGAACCTTGAATACATGGGCACCAGAGAAAATTTCCGGAACAAAACACCAATGGCTTATGCTGTATGTTCAAGAACTGACAAATAGGAACTTATAAAACTACAAAAGTTATGTAAGGCAAAGTATGCTGTCATTAGGACCAAATGACAACCAACAGATAGAAAAGATCTTTACCAATGTAAATTAAATGGGTGATTTTCTAGACAGATGACATGTACCAAAGGTAAAAAAAGCAGGTAAACGATCTAAGCAGGTTCATATCCCATTCGGAAATGGAGGAAGTCATTAAAAGACCTCCCATCCAAAACAAAATAAAACAAAAACAAACAAACAAACAAACAACCCCCCCCAAAAAAAACACAAAATAAACTTGAGGGAGTCTGTGAGGTGGATCAAGAACATGCTTGTTCAGCTTTATTTCTCAGAACAGCTGACGTTTGGCCTCTCTAAGCTCATGTCTGTGCTGACATGTGTGCAGGTTTCAGACACTCCTTTTAGTAGGCCTGTGGGACCTTGTTTCCAGACAGACATAAGAACTGGTAAGGTCAACTGAACTCAGATTTAAAAAATTTCAGAGAATTGAGATGGGCAGGAATGGAGCTGCTCCCTATCCATTTTGTACCTACTCTGAAACAGGTGACCGTGATGCCCCACTGAGAGGACCAAGAAAAATAAGTCTCATAGCATAAGCATTTGGAGTTCTTCTCATGCTAATGAGGTATCTAGCTACGGACTTTTCAGCTAATGACCTTTACTCCCTAGGCGTTTCTTGCACAAATGGTATTTAATTCTGGTTTATCCTGAGTAAAGTGTATGAATTCACATCTGCCATCGGATAAAGCAGTAACAACAAGCAAGAATCTTCTCTTCATCAAGGATCACTGCAGGGAATGCCTTCATTTAAATCTCCCAGAGACGTCTTCTCCTCCAGCACCTCCATACTCTCAGCATTCACTCAGACTCTAACCGGGTTGAGCCCCTGTCTTGAACTTTGCCTTTCCCTTCTGCCTGGTAGTGGATGCCCCGAGGGGAACTGTTTGGGAGGATTTAGTAGGTTCATTGGATAAGGCCTGTTACTGGGGTTGGAATTTGGGGTTTCAAATGCCCATGTCAAACTCTGTGTCTTTCTCTAGGTCAGATGTGAGCTCTCAGCCACTTCTCTAGCACCATGCCTATGTGCCACACTCCCTGCCATAATGATGTCGAACTACCACTCTGAACCTTTAAGCAAGTCCCCAGTTAAATGATTCTTTTTCTTTTTTTTTTTCTTTTCTTTTTTTTTTTTTTTTTCAGAGCTGGGGACCGAACCCAGGGTGTTGCGCTTGCTAGGCAAGCTCTCTACCACTGAGCTAAATCCCCAAACCTTTTTTTTTTTTTTTTTAAAAAAATCTTTATTAACTTGAGTATTTCTTATTTACATTTGGATTATTATTCCCCTTCCTGGGTTCCAGGCCAACATCCACCTAACCCCTCCCACTCCCTGTCTATATGGGTGTTCCCCTCCCCATCCTCCCCCCATAACCACCCTCCCCCCAATAATCACGTTAAATGGGGGGTTCAGTCTTGGTAGGACCAAGGGCTTCCCCTTCCACTGGTGCTCTTACTAGGCTATTCATTGCTACCTATGAGGTTGGAGGCCAGGGTCAGTCCATGTATAGTCTTTGGGTAGTGGCTTAGTCCCTGGAAGCTCTAGTTAGTTGGCATTGTTGTTCATATGAGGTCTCCAGCCCCTTCAAGTTCTTCCAGACCTTTCTCTGATTCCTTCAACGGGAATCCCTATCTCAGTTCAGTGGATTGCTGCTGGCATTTGCCTATGTGTTTGCTGTATTCTGGGTGTGTCTTTCAGGAGAGATCTACATCTGGTTCCTGTCAGCCTGCACTTCTTTTCTTCATCCATCTTATCTAATTGGGTGGCTGTATATGTATGGACAACATGTGGGGCAGGCTCTGAATGGGTGTTCCTTCTGCCTCTGTTCTAAACTTTGCCTCCCTATTCCCTGCCAAGGGTTTTCTTGTTCCCCTTTTAAAGAAGGAGTGAAGCATTCACATTTTGGTTATCCTTCTTGAGTTTCAAGTGTCCTGTGCATCTAGGGTAATTCAAGCATTTGGGCTAATAGCTACTTATCAATGAGTGCACACCATGTGTGTTTTTCTGTGATTGGGTTACCTCACTCCAGTTCCATCCATTTGCCTGTGAATTTCATAAAGTCATTGTTTTTGATAGCTGAGTAATATTCCATTGTACCACAATTTCTGTATCCACTCAGCTGTTGAAGGGCATCTGGGTTCTTTCCAGCTTCTGGCTATTATAAGTAAGGCAGCTAAGAATATAGTGGAGTACATATCTTTTTTATATGTTGGGGCATCTTTTGGGTATATGCCCAAGAGAGGTATAGCTGGGTCCTCAGGTAGTTCAATCTCCAATTTTCTGAGGAAGCTCCAGACTGATTTCCAGAGTGGTTGTTCCAGTTTGCAATCCCACCAACGATGGAGGAGTGTTCCTCTTTCTCCACATCCTCTCCAGCATTTGCTGTCACCTGAGTTTTTGATCTTAGCCATTCTCACTGGTGTGAGGTGAAATCTCAGGGTTGTTTTGATTTGCATTTCCCTTATGACTAAAGATGTTCAACATTTCTTTAGGTGTTTCTCAGCCATATGGCATTCCTCAGCTGTGAATTCTTTGTTTAGCTCTGAACCCCATTTTTAATAGGGTTATTTGTCTCCCTGCACTCTAACTTCTTGAGTTCTTTGTGTATTTTGAATATAAGCCCTCTGTCTGTTGTAGGATTGGTAAAGGTCTTGCCCCAATCTGTTGGTTACCATTTTGTTCTGAGAACAGTGTCCTTTGCCTTACAGAAGCTTTGCAGTTTTATGAGATCCCATTTGTCACTTCTTGATCTTAGAGCATAAGCCATTGGTGTTTTGTTCAGGAAATTTTCTCCAGTGCCCATGTGTTCGAGAAGCTTCTCCACTCTTTCTTCTATTAGTTTGAATATATGTAGTTTGATGTGGAGGTCCTTGATCCACTTGGACTTAAGCTTTGTACCGGGTGATAAGCATGGATCGATCTGCATTCTTCTACATGCTGACCTCCAGTTGATCCAGCACCATTTGCTGAACATGCTATCTTTTTCCCATTGGATGGTTTTGGCTCCTTTGTCAAAAATCAAGTAACCACAGGTGTGTGGGTTCTGTTCTGGGTTTTCAATTCTATTTCATTGGTCTATCTGTCTGTCTCTGTACCAACACCATGCAGGTTTATCACTATTGCTCTGTAATACTGCTTGAGTTCAGGGATAGTGGGTCCCCCAGAAGTCGTTATATTGTTGAGGATAGTTTTAGCTATCCTGGGTTTTTTGTTATTCCAGATGAAATTGCAAATTGTTCTGTCTAACTCTTTGAAGAATTGGATTGGTATTTTGATGGGGATTGCATTGAATCTATAGGTCGCTTTTGGTAAAATGGCCATTTTTCTATATTAATCCTGCCAATCCATGAGCATGGGAGATCTTTCCATCTTCTGAGGTCTTCTTCAATTTCTTTCTTCAGAGGCTTGAAGTTCTTATTGTACAGATCTTTTACTTACTTGGTTAAAGTCACTTTGAGGTACTTTATATTATTTGGGACTATTATGAAGGGTGTCGTTTCCCTAATTTCTTTCTCGGCTTGTTTCTCTTTTGTGTAGAGGAAGGCTACTGATTTATTTGAGTTAATTTTATACCCAGCCACTCTGCTGAAGTTTTTTTATCAGCTTTAGTAGTTCTCTGGTGGAACTTTTGGGATCACTTAAATATACTATCATATCATCTGCAAATAGTGATATTTTGACTTCTTCTTTTCCAATCAGTATCCCTTGATCTCCTTTTTGTTGTCTGATTGCTCTGGCTAGAACTTCAAGAACTATATTGAATAAGTAGGGAGAGAGTGGGCAGCCTTGTCTAGTCCCTGATTTAAGTGGGATTGTTTCAAGTTTCTCTCCATTTAGTTTAATGTTAGCAACCGGTTTGCTGTATATGGCTTTTACTATGTTTAGATATGGGCCTTGAATTCCTATTCTTTCCAGGACTTTTATCATGAAGGGGTGTTGAATTTTGTCAAATGCTTTCTCAGCATCTAATGAAGTGATCATGTGGTTTTTATTTTTCAGTTTGTTTATATAATCGATTATGTTGATGGTTTTACATATATTAAACCATCCCTGCATGCCTGGGATGAAGCCTACTTGATCATGGTGGATGAATGTTTTGATGTACTCTTGGATTCGGTTTGCCAGAATTTTATTGAGTATTTTTGCGTCCATATTCATAAGGGAAATTGGTCCCAAGTTCTCTTTCTTAGTTGGGTCTTTGTGTGGTTTAGGTATAAGAGTAATTGTGGCTTCACAGAAGGAATTCGGTAGTGCTCCATCTGTTTCAATTTTGTGGAATAGTTTGGAAAGTATTAGTTTGAGGTCTTCTATGAAGGTCTGATAGAATTCTGCACTAAACCCGTCTGGACCTGGGCTCTTTTTGGTTGGGAGACCTTTAATGACTGCTCTATTTCATTAGGAGTTATGGGGTTGTTTAACTGGTTTATCTGTTCCTGATTTAACTTCTGTACCTGGTATCTGTCTAGAAAATTGTCCATTTCCTGCAGATTTTCAAGTTTTGTTGAATATAGGCTTTTGTAGGAAGATCACATGATTTTTTGAATTTCCTCTGATTCTGTAGATATGTCTCCCTTTTCATTTCTGATTTTGTTAATTTGGACACACTGTCTGTGTCCTCTCATTAGTCTGGCTAAGGGTTTATCTATCCTGTTGATTTTCTCAAAGAACCAACTTTTGGTTCTGTTGATTCTTTCTATGGTCCTTTTTGTTTCTACTTGGTTGATTTCAGCTCTGAGTTTGATTATTTCCTGCCTTCTACTCCTCTTGGGTGTATTTGCTTCTTTTTGTTCTAGAGCTTTTAGGTGTGCTGTCAAGCTGGTGACATATGCTCTTTCCTGTTTCTTTCTGCAGGCACTCAGCGCTATGAGTTTTTCTCTTAGCACAGCTTTCATTGTGTCCCATAAGTTTGGGTATGTTGTACCTTCATTTTCATTAAATTCTAAAAAGTCTTTAATTTCTTTCTTTATTTCTTCCTTAACCAGGTTATCATTGAGTAGAGCATTGTTCAACTTCCACGTATATGTGGGCGTTCTTCCCTTATTGTTATTGAAGACCAGCTTTAGGCCATAGTGGTCTAATAGCATGCATGATATTATTTCTTTCTGTCTGTACCTGTTGAGGCCCGTTTTTTTTTTTACCAATTATATGGTTAATTGTGGAGAAAGTACCATGAGTAACTGAGAAGAATGTATATCCTTTTGCTTTAGGATAGAATGTTCTGTAAATATCTGTTAAGTCCATTTTGGTTCATGACTTCTCTTAGTCTGTCTATGTCTCTGTTTAATTTCTGTTTCCGTGACCTGTCCATTGATGAGAGTGGGGTGTTGTAATCTCCTACTATTATTGTGTGAGGTGCAATGTGTGTTTTGAGCTTTAGTAAGGTTTCTTTTACGTATGTAGGTGCCCTTGTATTTGGGGCATAGATATTTAGGATTGAGAGTTCATCTTGGTGGATTTTTCCTTTGATGAATATAAAGTGTCCTTCCTTATCTTTTTTGATGACTTTTAGTTGGAAATTGATTTTATTTGATATTAGAATGGCTACTCCAGCTTGCTTCTTCTGACCATTTGCTTGGAAAGTTGTTTCCCAGCCTTTCACTCTGAGGTAGTGTCTGTCTTTGTCTCTGAGGTGTGTTTCCTGTAGGCAGCAGAATGCAGGGTCCTCATTGAGTATCCAGTTTGTTAATCTATGTCTTTTTATTGGGGAGTTGAGGCCATTGATGTTGCGAGATATTAAGGAATAGTGATTATTGCTTCCTGTTATATTCATATTGGATGTGAGGTTATGTTTGTGTGCTTTTCTTCCCCTTGTTTCATTGCCAAGACTATTAGTTTCTTCCTTTTTCTAGGGTGTAGCTTGCTTTACCATTTATTTTCCTTTGTAGTGCTGGATTTGTAGAAAGATATTGTGTAAATTTGGTTTTGTCATGGAATATCTTGGTTTCTCCATCTATGTCAATTGAGAGTTTTGCAGGATACAGTAACCTGGGCTGGCATTTGTGTTCTCTAGGGTCTGTATGATATCTGTCCAGGATCTTCTGGCTTTCATAGTCTCTGGCCAAAAGTCTGGTGTGATTCTAATAGGTCTGCCTTTATATGTTACTTGACCTTTTTCCCTTACTGCTTTTAATATTCTTTCTTTATTTTGTACATTTGGTGTTTTGACTATTATGTGACAGGAGGAGTTTCTTTTCTGGTCCAATCTATTTGGAGTTCTGTAGGCTTCTTGTATGCTTATGGGTATCTCTTTCTTAAGGTTAAGGAAGTTTTCTTCTATGATTTTGTTGAAGATATTTACTGGTCCTTTGAGCTGGGAGTCTTCACTCTCTTCTATACCTATTATCCTTAAGTTTGATCTTCTCATTGAGTCCTGGATTTCCTGTATGTTTTGGACCAGTAGCTTTTTCTGCTTTACATTATCTTTGACAGTTGTGTCAATGATTTCTATGGAATCTTCTGCTCCTGAGATTCTCTCTTCCATCTCTTGTATTCTGTTGGTGAAGCTTGTATCTACAGCTCCTTGTCTCTTCTTTTGGTTTTCTATATCCAGGATTGTTTCCATGTGTTCTTTCTTGATTGCTTCTATTTCCATTTTTAATTCCTTCAACTGTTTGATTGTGTTTTCTTGGAATTCTTTCAGGGACTTTTGTGATTCCTGTCTATAGGCTTGTACTTGTTTATTTATGTTTTCCTGCATTTCTCTAAGGGAGTTCTTCATGTCTTTCTTGAAGTTTTCCAGGATCATGATCAAATATGATTTTGAATCTAGATCTTGTTTTTCTGGTGTGTTTGGATGCTCACTGTTTGCTTTGGTGGGAAAATGGGCTCTGATGATGCCATGTAGTCTTGGTTTCTGTTGCTTGGATTCCTGCGCTTGCCTCCCACCATCAGATTATCTCTAGTGTTACTTTGTTCTGCTATTTCTGACAGTAGCTAGACTGTGTTATAAGCCTGTGTGTCAGGAGTGCTGTAGACCTGTTTTCTTTCAGTCAATTATGGGAACGGAGTGTTCTGCTTCTGGGCGTGTAGTTTTTCCTGTCTACAGGTCTTTAACTTTTCCTGTGGGCCTGTGTCCTGAGACCACTAGTCAGGTCACTTGGAGCAGAAAAGTTGGTCTTACCTCTGGTCCCGAGGCTCAAGTTTGCTCATGGGGTGTTGTTTATGAGCTGTCCTCGAGGGCAGTAACCAGGAGAACCTGTGCCGCCCTTTCCGGGAGCCCCTGTGCAGCAGGGTCCCAGATGGCCTTTGGTGTTTTCCTCTGGCGTCAGAAATGTGGGCAGAGTGTAGTCTCTTCTGGCTTCCCAGGAGTGTCTACTTCTCTGAAGGTTTAGCTCTCCCTCCCACGGGATTTGGGTGCAGAGAACTGTTTATCTGGTTGGTTCCTTCTGGTTCAGGTGATGTCTCGGGCGCAGGGGACCTGCTGCTTCAGTGCCCTTATCTAAGGGGTCCCAGAGGCCGTATGCTCCAGTATTTTCATAGCAGCCTGTAAAGAACCCAGATGCCCTTCAACAGAGGAATGGATACAGAAAATGTGGTACATCTACACAATGGAATATTACTCAGCTATCAAAAACAATGACTTTATGAAATTCATAGCAAATGGTTGGAACTGGAAAATATCATCCTGAGTGAGCTAACCCAATCACAGAAAGACATACATGGTATGCACTCATTGATGAATGGCTATTAGCCCAAATGCTAGAATTACCCTAGATGCACAGAACACATGGAATTCAAGAAGGATGACCAAAATGTAAATACTTCACTTTTTCTTTAAAAGGGGAATAAGAATATCCTTGACATGGAATAGGGAGGCAAAGTTTAAAACAGAGGCAGAAGGAACACCCATTCAGAGCCTGCCCCACATGTTGTCCATACATATACAGCCACCAAAGTAGATAAGATGGATGAAGCAAAGAAGTGCAGGCTGACAGGAACTGGATATATATCTCTCCTGAGAGACACAGTCAGAATACAGCAAATACATAGGCAAATGCCAGCAGTAATCCTTTGTAGTAAGATGGGACCCCCGTTGAAGTAATCAGAGAAAGGCCTGGAAGTACATGAAGGGGCTGGAGACAATATATGATCAACAATGCCTTCCAACCAGAGCCCCCAGGGACTAAGCCACTACCAAAAGACTATACATGGACTGATCCTGGGCTTCAACCTCATAGGTAGCAATGAATAGCCTAATAAGAGCACCAGTAGAAGTGGAAGCCCTTGGTCCTGCCAAGCATGAACCCCCAGTAAACGTGATTGTTGTAGGGAGGGTGATAATGGGCAGAGGATGGAGAATGGACTCCCATATAGAAGGGAAGGTGGAGGGGTTAGGGGGATGTTGGTCCGGAAACCAGGAAGGCTAATAACAACAGAAATGTAAATATGAAATACTCAAGTTAGTAAAGATAAAAAAAAAGAAAAAAGAAAACATAGACACAACTGTCAAAGATAATGTAAAAGTAAAAATGCTCCTAACCCAAAACATACAGGAAATCCATGACACAATGAGAAGATCAAACCTAAGGATAATAGGTATAGAAGAATGTGAAGATTCTCAAGTTAAAGGGCCAGTAAATATATTCAACAAAATTATAGAAGAAAACTTCACTAACCTAAAGAAAGAGATCCCCATAAACATACAAGGAGCCCACAGAACTCCAAGTATGTTGGACCAGAAGAGAAATTCCTCCTGTCACATTATAGTCAAAACTAAAAATGCACAAAACAAAGAACAATTATTAAAAGCAGCAATGGGAAAAGGTCAAATGACATATAAAGGTAGACTTATAAGAATTTCACCAGTCTTCTCACCAGAGGCTATGAAAGCCAGAAGATTGTAGACAGATGTCACATGGACCCTAAGATAACACAAGTGCCAGTCCAAGTTTGTATCCAGCAAAATTCTCAATTAACATAGATGGAGAAACCAAGACATTCCACGACAAAACCACATTTATACAATATCTTTCTGCAAATCCAGTCCTTCAAAGGATAATAGACGGAAAACTCCAACACAAGGAGTGAATCTACACCATACAGAAAGCAAGAATTTAATTTCCTTGCAATCAAAGCAAAAGAGAGACACACAAACATAATTCCACCTCTTACAAAGGAAATAACAGGAATCAACAATCACTATTGCTTAATATCTCCCAACATCAATGGACTCAATTCCCCAGTCAAAGGACATAGACTAAGAGACTGAATACATAAAGAAGACCCAACATTTTGCTGCATGCGGAAAACACACCTCAGAGAGACATACACTACCTCAGAGTAAATGGCTGGAAAACAACTTTCCAAGCAAATGGCCAGAAGAAGCAAGTTGGAGTTGCCATTCTAATATCAAATAAAATTAACTTTCAACCAAAAGTTATCTAAAAAGATAAGGAAGGACACTTCATATATATTAAACGAAAAATCCACCAAGATGAACTCTCAATCCTAAAAATCTATGCTCCAAATACAAGGGCACCTACATACATAAAAGAAACCTTACTAAAGCTCAAAGCACACAGTGCACCTTGCACAATAATAGGAAGAGATTTCAACACTCCATTCTCAGCAATGGACAGATCATAGAAACAGAAGTTAAACAGAAACATAAAGAGACTAACAGAAGTTATGAATCAAATGGGTTTAACTGATATTCATAGAACATTCCATCCTATAACAAAAGGATATACCTTCTTCTCACCACCTCCTGGTATCTTTTCCAAAATTGACCATATAATCAGTCACAAAAAAGGTGTCAACTGATACAGTAAGAAAAAAATAATCTCATGCATCCTGTCAGATCACCTCACTGTAAGACTGTTCTTCAAAAACAATAATGACAGAAAGCCCCCATATATGTGGAAGTTGAACAATGCTCTACTCAATGACAACTTGGTCCAGGAAGAAGTAAAGAATAAAAGACTTCTTAGAATTTAATGAAAATGAAGATACAACATTCCCAAACTTATGGGACACAATGAAAGTGGTACTAAGAAGAAAGCTCATAGGTCTGAGTGCCTGCAAAAAGAAACAGGAGAGAGCATATGTCAGCACCTTGACAGCACACCTTAAAGCTCTAGAACAAAAAGAATTAAATGAAACCAAGAGGAGTAGTATGTAGGAAATAATCAAATGCATGGCTGAAATCAACCAAGTAGAAATGAAAAGGACTACACAAAGAATCATCAAAACGACAAGCTTGTTTTTTGAGAAAATCAACAAGATAGATAAACCCTTAGCCACACTAACCAGAGGTCACAGAGTGTGTATCCAAATTAAGAAAATCAGAAATGAAAAGGGAGACATAACAACAGAATCTGAAGAAATTAAAAAAAATCATCATATCCTACTTCAAAAGCCTATATTCAACAAAACTGGAAAATCTGGAGGAAATGTTCAAATTTCTCGACAGATACCAGGTACCAAAGTTAAATAAAAAACAAATAAACCATCTAAACAACCTCATAACTCCTAAGGAAATAGAAGCAGTCATTAAAGGTCTCCCAACCAAAAAGAGCCCAGGACCAGATGGGTTTAGTGCAGAATTCTATCAGACCTTCATAGAAGACCTCATACCAATACTATCCAAACTATTCCACAAAATAGAAACAGATGGAGCACTACCAAATTCCTTCTATGAAGCCACAATTACTCTTATACCAAAACCACACAAAGACCCAACAAAGAAAGAGAACTTCAGACCAATTTCCTTTATGAATATTGACACAAAAATACTCAATAAAATTCTGGCAAATCGAATCCAAGAGCACATCAAAATGATCATCCATCATTATCAACTGTGCTTCATCTCAGGGATGCAAGGATGGTTTAATATATGAAAATCCATCAATATAATCCACTAAATAAACAGACTCAAAGATAAGAACCACATGAACGTTTCATTAGATGCTGAGAAAGCATTTGACAAAATTCAACATGTTTTCATGATAAAAGTCCTGGAAAGATCAAGAATTTTAGGCCCATATCTAAACATAGTAAAAGCAATATGCAGCAAACAAGTAGCCAACATCAAACTAAATGGAGAGAAACTTGAAGCAATCCCACTAAAATCAGGGACTAGACAAGGGTGCCCACTCTCTCCCTACTTATTCAATATAAGTACCTGAAGTCCTAGCCAGAGCAGACAGTGAAAGCAGGTCAAAGGGATACAAATTGGAAGGGAATAAATCAAACTATCACTATTTGCAGATGATATGATGGTGTACTTAATTGACCCCCAAATTTCCACCAGAGAACTACTTAACCTGATAAACAATCCTGAGATTCCACCTCACAGCAGTCAGAATGGCTAAGATAAAAAAATTCAGGTTACAGCAGATGCTGGTTAGGATGTGGAGAAAGTGGAACACTCCTCCATTGTTGGTGAGACTGCAAACTGGTACAACCACTCTGGAAATCAGTCTGGAGGTTCCTCAGAAAACTGGACATTTCACTACCTGAGGACCCAGCTGTTCCTCTCTTGGGCATATACCCAAAAGATGCTCCAACATATAACAAAAACACATGCTCCACTATGTTCATAACAGCCTTATTTATAATAGCCAGAAGCTAGAAAGAACCCAGGTACCCTTCAACAGAGTAACGGATTCAAAATGTGTGGTACATCTACACAATGGAGTATTACTCAGCTATCAAAAACAATGACTTCATGTAATTCATAGGCAAATGGAACTAGAAAATGTCATCCTGAGTGAGGCAACCCAATTAAAGAAAAACACACTTGGTATGCACTCATTAATAAATGGATATTAGCCAAAAATCTCGAATTACTCGAGATGCAATCCACAGACCACAGGGAGCTCAAGAATAAGGATGACCAAAAATATGGATGCTCCTACTCCTTAAAAAGTGGAAAATATCTGAGGCGATAGGAAAACAAAGTTTAGAAGAGGGACTTAAGGAACGGCCATTCAGAGCCTGCTCCTCCACATATACAGTCACCCAAACTAGATAAGATTGATGAAGCTCGAAAATGCATGGTAAAAGGGACCGGATATAGATCTCTCCTGAGCATCCAGAGCATGTCCAATACAGAGGTCAATGCTAGCAGCAAACTACTGAACTGAGAACAGGATCCCCTTTTGGGAAATTAGAGGAAGTATTAAAAGAGTTGAAGGAGCTTGCAACCACATAAGTACAGCAATGCCAACCAACCAGAGCTTCCAGGGACTAAACTGCTATTGAAAGACTACTCATGGACTGACCCAGGGCTCTAACTGCTTATGTAGCAAAGAGAATAGCCTTGTTCGGGGCACCAGTGGAAGTGGAAGCCCTTGGTTCTCCATGGTTGGATCTCCCAGTGTGGGGAATATGGGGGCTGTAAGTGCAAGTGGAGAATACACATATGGAGGGGGAGGGCGGGAGATGGGGGCTTATGAACAGGAAACTGGGAAGGGGAATAACATTTGAAATGTAAGTAAAGAAATATGTCTAATAAAAAATTATAAAAAGAAATGAATTCTCCTCTAGACTCTCATGAAAGAAGATAGTCCTACAGTCACCTAATTACACCAATAGTGTCTTCTAGATACTTCTGTCCTTCAAAACCAAATGGTAGTACACCTGAATTAAATTTAAGCTACACACTTGGTGTCATTTTTTACAGCAACAATTGGAAGCTAATATAGACACACATGTCAAGGACACATTAATGAATCCAAATAGGGAAGAGTAGGTGTGTTCTGATATGAGGAAGATCAGGATGCTGAGGCTACTACAGGGCAGAGAATATCCAATGCCCTTATATCCAGACTAGGCCTTTGGGTGATACTGGGACTCAGGGAGTGTCTATCCATGGCAGGGAACCCTTTTAAGGATCAGATAGAATGTATATCAGGGAATCTTCTATCATTTGTTTTACTAATCCTTAGACCCTGATATGTATTATATTGCTTGAAAAAGAAGCATGCAAGGAGCTCAAAAAAGAGGCTGAAGTTTAGTTCTTTATTTTCTCTTTATGCATGATAAAAAGTGGGAAAGAGGTCAATGGGAGATGAGTGCACTAGACACATTCCAAGGACAAGCCAGGTGAAAACAGTCAAGCACTAACAGAGAGAAAGAAATAAGAAAACACATAGAGAGGAAGAATTTATGTGGAGGGGAATGTAGACACAGAAAATGATAAAAGACACCGAGAATGAGAAAAGATATAAGGAGAAAGAATGTTACTTATTCAGGTTGAAGAGTTGGCTGCCAAATTGACAATCTCTTTGTTCTTAGGAGTCTTCAGAAAGTTCTCTCTTGACTTTACTGGCTATGCCAATGAAATCAGGAGAAACAGTGACATACTAATGCTCCTCAAAGGCTGTATTTGAGACCTTCATCCTGGTTCTGCACAAAAATGGGCTAAGCATGAACCCTTGTACCTTTCCTTATGATAAGAGTCTTCCAGGCTGACATCTTCATAGCATCTGTGACTTTGTTACATGTTGGGGCATACAGACACTATGATTCTGTTAGTAATCAACCCTATGAATGGTCAGATTTCAGTAATGCCATGAACATCAAGATCACAGGTGAGATATTTGTTCTGCATTTTCTTTAGTAAACAGGTCTTTGTAAATTTTGGATGCTCTGGAAAGGCATTAATTTGAAACGTTTTGAGTACTATGGAGATACGTAGTCTTGATGGTAGATGTAAAGACAGAAGTTGAAAAGGAGACATAGGAATGCAGTATATGGTCATCAATAAAGTATGGATACAGCCATTTCAGAGGAATCATGAAAGGAGTTTGCACTGGCTGGTCTTATGCCAACTTGACACATAAACTTGAGTTATCTGAAAGGACAGAACTTCAATAGAGAAGACACCTTTATAAAATCCAGCTGTAAGATATGTTCATAATTAGTGATTGATAGAGGAGAACCCAATCAATTTTGGGTGGTTCCATCTGTGGACTAGTGGTGCTGGGTTCAATAAGAAAGCATGTTGAGAAAGCCACTGGGTACAAGTCAGCAAGCAGCACCCATCTATATCCTCTGTCTCAGCTCCTACATACATCCAGGTTCCTAGCCTGATAGTTTGTATATGTTTGGTCCAGGGAATGGCAGTATTAGAAGGTGTGGCTTTGTTGGAGGAAGTGTGTCACTGTGGGGGTGGACTTAGATACCCTCTTCCTAGCTTCCTGAGGATGCTGAATCTATTCTTGGCTTCCTTCAGGTGAAGATGTAGAGCTCAGCTTCTGCACCATGCCTGCCTGGATGCTGCCAAGCTCCCTCCTTGGTGATAATGGACTGAACCTCTGAATCTGTAAGCCAATCCCAATTAAATGTTGTCCTTTATAAAACTTACATTGGTCATGGTGTCTGTTCACAGCAATAAAACCATAACTAAGACAAAAGCAACATGAAAGTGTAAGCCAAATCAACCATTTCTTCCTGACTTGTTTTTTTTGTCAGGATGTAAAACCCTAATTAAGAAAGAGATAAAGGCAAAGAATGACACAACTATAGATACTGACCCATCAGAGAAAGGGTCATTCTACTCTAACACTGTTAATACAATTCAAAGATTAGGTTATCAATTTAGAATATCTTATTCTTTTCCAGAAAAACTATTCATGCTCCATATCTCAATTGTATTACAGGGTAGCTGGCTCAATATGGACTCTAAGTGTAGTTGGCAGTAAAAAAATGCTGTGTTTAGTTTAACACTACTTTCTTTCATGGTGTTGAGCCACAATTAATGCCAGAATATTATCTTTCTGGGTGAAAGAAAAAACACCAATCCCTGTGTGGCTGAATCTTCCATTACAAAAGTATACCTACACTCCCTCCCCCCATAACAGTGAATAAAGAGAAAAAGCTTTTGGAGACAATGCTACCAGAGATAGGAAAGATCAGAGAAGTCAGATACATGGAATAGAGAGATGTGGGAAGGGACTTGAAAGAGTCAGAGATAAGAGATAGGAAGAGCAGAAGGAAGAGGAGATATGATCTCTCTCTCTCTCTCTATCACACACACACACACACACACACACACACACACACACACACACAGAATGAAAAATAAAGGAGGGAGGCTCTAGCTTTGAGAGTTGAATATAGAGACTGAAAAGGATCATGTCCTGTACCAGGAAGGATTTCCAGAGGAGGAAAGGGGATATCAATCCACCCAAAAAATTGTCTTACCTACAAGATGTGCAGAGACTGAGGAAGAGCCAACCAATGATTGCCATAACTTGAGTCCCATTCCATGAGCTAGATATAGATATACAACCCTGAAAACTATAATAATACTCTGCTATGCTTGCAGATGGAACCTAGTCAACCTGTCTCCTGGGAGTTTTCATCCAACAGCAGATAGAGGCAGATGCAGAAAGCACCAGAATCTTGTGAAGAGTGGAGGAAAGAAGTGAGTAAGTCAGTGGGGTCATGGACTCCACAAGAAGACACACACAGTCAACTAACCTGGGATCTTTGTGCCTCACAAAGACTGAGCCATCAACTAGTGAAAATCAAGGAGCTGGACCTAGGCCCGCTACACATTTGCAACAAGTGTGCAGCTTGGTGTTCATTTGAGTTCCTTAACAAGTGCAGCTGGGCTGTCTCCATCTCCGTTCTCTGTAGGATCCCTTATCCCTACTTGGACTGCCTCATTGGGTTTAAGTGGGGAGAGGATGTATATAGACCCACTGGGACTAGATGCTCCCACGGTGAGTGGTACGTAAGGGGTTTCCTTTCTAGAGAAGGGAGAAGTGCAGGAGAGATTTGTAAGTGTAAGACTTGAAAAGAAAAGAGAGGGAGGCTGTGATTCAAATGTAAAGTCAATAAAAACGTAAGAGAGAAAGTGTTGTATTAGCAGAATGAATAGCTGGCAGTGAGAGAGAAAAATTCTGAAAATCAGATCCCAGAGTCAGTGAAACAGAAACATACATATGATGAGGGATAGTTCAAATCTTAAAAAAAAAGACTAAAGAACGTGGAAAACAGAGAAAGGTATTGGGACAGATGCCAAATAATCATATGATAGCATTTTGGTCACACAAAGTATAACATTGCAGTAACACATAGATCAGCCTATGAGAAGAGATGACTTATGGGACAGTGAAGGACCCTGGTTCCTAGTTGAGGATGTTTGAAACCCGGGTGACCCTGAGGAATGGTAGGCATTTTGCCTAACTCCCAGGAATCCAGGCCAGTCATTAACCCGCAGCCCTCCATAGATTTGTGACTGTCAGTCACATAAAGGCAATGTCTTAAGTCCCTTCACAGGTATAGGACATGACCACAAGTCCCATAGGCTCAAGACAGATCTCCATTACAGTGAGGTACTTAAAGGCCTGGAGGCTTAGTCAATCAATTTCCCTTTCCAGACACTCCTCCCTGCAAAAGGTATTTATTCTCAGGCTCACTCTGAGAAGTGGGGTACAGTTTTACTTATCCACCTTCCTCCATGACAATAAATGCCTTGAAACCATAGATTGCCTCTTTTTATCAGGATCCACCTAGGGGAGCCACAGAGAAGGCCTTCACTTACAGAGCCTCCATCTAATCTCCTGAACATGGCCTCACTGTGCCCCAGCAGTGGCAGCACTGGTTCAAGTCTACCTTGGTCCAGCCCACGGACTCTCCCAGGGACCAGCAGGAACTTCAGCTTCATCTTTTTCCCTCTCAGCCCCCCAGGCTAGATCCAGCCCCATGGACCCGACTGCATTTTTAGCTTTTCCATGGCATCCCAGCAGCACCTGGATGCCCAAGAGCCTGAGAACCAGACAGGCCTGGCGTCCTTGCAGGCCTGGGGATCCCGGAGCCAGCCATGGCTGTGTCCTGCTTCTAGTCAATTCTTCCCATCCCCATTGGTGTCCCACCACTTCCCACAGCCTGACACCTGCCTGGCAGTGGCCATGGGGTAAGAATATAGCCACCAAAACTAGATAAGATTGATGAAGCTAGAAAATGCATGCTGAGAGGGAATGGATATAGATCTCTCCCGAGAGACACATCCAGAACATGTCCAATACCGAGGTCTTTGCTACCAGCAAATCACTGAACTGAGAATAGGACAAGTTTAAAAGTACAAGGTTTAGAACCAGTCATTCTATTGATGTCACTACAAACTTCTAAGTTGATTACACATGTGAGTTAAAGGTCAAATAGCAAATTCATGGCTCTGACTTTGTGAGAGTACTTTCAAAATAATACTAAGATACAAAGACAACAGTTCAGATTATCTTATATAGATAGATGGTTTTCAGAAATGTCAGAAATCCACATAATTTGAGATTTAAAGTTATTTTATCTTTTGTTTAGGCATATCTGCTCCTAACAGTTCCCCTTTGGTGGATTCAATGAAGAATTTGCACATCTCTACCTCCAGGTGAGGCAATACTTTGGGACTAGGCAGCCACTAGACAGAACTGCTTGTTTCATCTGCAGACTAATGCTGTCTAGAAAAGGACAAATTATGCAGAATAGTTGACTGATAAACCCTGCCAAGACAATCTGCATTTCAACAGTCTGTCAGTTGATTTTGGGCCAGAAGGCTGAGACTTGTGCTCACATGTTGCTAACAGAGGACTGTGCTAGTGGAGATATGTCTCTACAACCTCTCAGTTCTGCAAGCCATGTTAGACTTATGTGTATAGATATTTGGTCATTCAAAGCTTTCTGACATGGTTGAAAACTGGTAGTCTTACAGACAACCCAAGCTATTTAGCATTGAAAAAGTTAATAAATTTGAAAAGATGGTTTTTCAGATGGTGTACAATCTCAAACGAGGATATAAGTCAGGTATAGAATTATAGTCTTTTGGGATAGGTGACAAGGTGCTATAGGTAATGGACAAAATTGATGGACTGGGTGTTGAGTGTATCATATGTTTTATAAATTGTAGAATGGTAATAATTGTACTCAATTTATATATAAGTAAAAAGGCCTTTTAACTGGACAAAAAGGGGGAAATGTTATGGTTTGCCCTGGAGTTATCTGTATTTTGATGTTAATTCCATCAGCTGCCTAGTCACGTGCTCATGACTGAGGTGACTTCACCAAAACCTTCTCCCTGTTGAATTTGTAAAATATAGGTGAGGGGCAGGTACAGGATAGGAGGAGGCCTGTCATTGGAGGAGAAGGAAGGATGGATGGGAGAGAAGTTTGTAGGAAGAGGAGGAGACTGGAACAAAAAAGAGGAAGAGACAGGAGGAGAGGGGAGAGAAAGCCATAGCAGGACAATAATCCAGATGACATTTAAGATTCAACAAGGGATAATTAATGTTGTATGGGATGTGGTACTGGGCTTTTGTATATTTAGTGGGCAATTATATCTTACCAATTGGGTAAAAAAGAAAGAAAGAATTGAAAGACACAACCCCATTAAAAAACAACAATGTCAACCAACCAGAGCTTCCAGGATTATACACTACCAAAAGACTATATACATGGACTGGACCCAGTGTTTAAACTGCATATGTAGCAGAGAAGGGCTTATTTAGGGCACCAGGGAAGAGAAAGCCCTTGTCCTGCTAAGGTTGGACCCCAGTGCAGGGAAGGCAATAAGGGGATATATAAGGGAACACCCGCATGGGGGAGGGGAAGGGAGGAGATGGGAGCTTATGGACAGGAAACCGAGAAGGGAAATAACGTTTGAAATATAAGTAAAGAAATATATCTGATAAAAAATTTAAAAAAATCTGTTCAATAATCATGCCCAAAAAGAAAAATAAAATGGTGGTCAAAGTTCCTGCTTGGTGGAGTGGACATGGGATACCCTCCTGCCTCCTTGCCCTGCCATTAATCCTACAATGACTCATACACTCATTATGAATTATTGCATGAACAGTAACAGGTAGTGAGCTTGGAGTATATAGCACTTGGTTGATCTGTGTGGTCCATTATATAGGTGTAACACACAGCATTACAAAACTAATAGTTTTAAAATATAGTAATGGGATTTAAAATCCAGAAACCGCTTTGCACTTAAATGTAATACTGGAGAATAGTGGTGACAGTAAATAGTTTCTTAATTTGTTCCAAAAATTATTTTTCATAAATTTATAGAGAAAATTTTTGCTACAGAATCCCCACTATGACATTTACCTACAAATCTACAAAGAAAGTAAATTAAAGTAGTTAAAAAAAAAAGAAACAATGGTGTTTTATAGTTTCATTGCTGTGAAGAGACAATATGACCAGGGCAACTTTTTTATTACTTATTTTATTTATTTGCATTTCAATTATTGTTCCTCTTTCCCAGTCTCCCCTTCACAAATCCCTCATCCCCTCCTCCTTTCTCTTTGTCTCTATGAGGGTGCTCCTCACTTACCCACCCACTCCCACCTCACTGCTCTAGCATCCCCCTATGCTGGGACATCAAACTTCCACAGGACCAAGGGCTTCCACTACCATTGATGCCAGATAAGGCAATCTTCTGCTACATATATAGTGGGAGTCATTGATCCCTTCACATATACTCTTTGGTTGGTGGTTTAGTCCCTGGGAGTTCTGGGGGGAGGGGTTAGGTTAGTTGATATTGTTGTTCTTCCTATGGTATTGCAATCCCTTCAGCTCCTTCATTCCTTCCCTTAGCTCTTTTATTGGGATACATGGGCTCAGTCTGATGGTTGGCTGTGAGTATCTGCATCTGTATTAGTCAGGTGCTAGCAGGACCCCTCAGGGAACAGCTGTACCAGGCTCCTGTCAGCCTCTGTGTATCCTGAATCCACCAGGCAGGTCACTTGGTAGCAGAAAAGTGGGTCTTACCTCTGCTCTCAGGTGTGGCGGCACTCCTGGAGACTGTCTTCCAGCTCTAGGCATGGGCAGGAATCAAAGGTTTCTGCCCCTGATTGCTTGTGTAGGTCCTTGCACCCCTTGGGCACAGTTGGCACTATGCGATTTCCTCTTGGGTCTGGTCTGGTGTTCTCTGACTTCTCACGAGTATCCACACTTCTGAGGTTCCAGCTCTCTCCCCCATGGGATTTGGGTGCAGGGAGCTCTTCCTTTGGATTAGTTCTGTCCTGGGCACGGAACAGACCCGCGTGTACTGGAAGCTCTCTGTTCCTATATCCCTCTGTCCAAAGGCACTGTGCAGTTTCCCCTTGGACCAGGGATGTGGGTCGAGGTGTGCAGAGGTGGCAGTCTGTCCTGTGGCCTCGGGATGTCTGTGTTCCTGGGTGGTCCGCTCTCTTCCCCAGGGAATTTGGGTGCAGGGAATTCTATTGTTTCGATTTCCATTTTTAGAAGCTAGATGGTTCTTTTTCAATTCCATCACCTGTTTGTGTTTTCCTGTAATTCTTTTATTTCTCTATCTTTATTAAATTGAGTATTTCTTATTTACATTTCAATTGTTATTACCTTTCCCGGTTTCCAGGCAAACATCCCCCTGACCCCTCCCCTTCTATATGGGTGTTCTCCTCCCCATCCTCCTCCCATTACCGATCTCCCCTCCAACAATCCTGTTCACTGGGAGTTCAGTCTTGGCAGGACCAAGGGCTTCTTTCCTGTAATTCTCTAAGGGATTTTTGTGTTTCCTCTTTAAGGGCTTCTACTTACTTACCTGTTTTCTTCTGTATTTCTTTAAGGGAAATATATATGTCTTTTTTAAAGTCCTCTATCATTATCATGAAGTGTCATATGAGATCAGATTCTTGCTTTTCAGGTCTGTTAGGGTATCCAGGGCTTGTTGAGTTGGGAGTTCTGGGTTCTGATGATGCCAAGTTAACATTGGTTTCTATTGAGTATGTTCTTGTGCTTGCCTCTTGCCATCTGATTTTCTCTGGTGTTAGCTGGCCTTGCTGTCTCTGACTGGAGCCAGTCCTTCCTGTGATCCTGTGAGTCTGGGTGTGTTAGAACTCTATTGTGTCTCACTGTCTCTGGGTGTGATTGTATCGGGGACGGTTGGAGCCCAGGGTCCACTCTAGAGTGCATATGCAAATGAGAAGTATCCTGTATCATATGTCATCAGCTTGGTGGAGTTTCCTGTGTTCCCTGGGCCCTGTTGAGGTCCCAGTTAGGCCAGATGTTTTGGCAGTAGTGGTGGACTCACCTATGAGTCTGGGTGTGTCAGAACTTCTGGGGCTCAAGCTGTCTCTGCATATGACTTGGATGGGAAGGTCTGGTGTACAGTGTAAGCTCCCAGGCACAGAAGCAAACCAGAAGCCAGTGCATGCTTTTATGTGGGTGTTTATGTCTTAATATCTTAATTATGTATTTATTTATTTCACATCATGGTTATTTTTTTGAATATTTGAATGTGCTATGTATGTGCACCACATATGTTTCTTGTGCCAGTGGTGTACAGCAGAGGACATTGTGTTGTCTGAAACCAAGTTATGTGTGATTGCAAACCAGGAAATATGTAGTTTGACACAATATTTTTCTGTCGTAGGAATAATCTGATTATCCCTGTGTAACAGGTACAAATTCTCAATGAAGTTCAAGTTTATATATAGCCTCAGTCGTTTACTATAACAACTCCCATTTTTCGTCCTTGCTTTTAGAAACCTGTTATTTTAGATTTTTACAAAATGTGTTTTGATTTAACCGCCTCTTCAACAACCCCTTCATACAAACTTAAGTCTCTGTTTTCCCTTGTAGCTCAATTTGTGTGGCCCATAGTCTTGGAAATCCTACCTAGAGCCAGACCCTTAAAGAAAACTTATTCTTTCTCTCTCTTCCAGTAAGAATTAGACTCAAATAATTCTTTATTTGCAGATGGGACATTGCCCCACTCTCCCACCTCCATGCTGGACTTTGGATGAATTATATTTCCTTTAGGCTTGTAGGCACTGTTAACAACCACTGTGATCTTACATGTACAACCACTTTGCAGGTTCCAGAAGAGTTTTCTTGAAGTCATACACCATCTCTGGCCATATAAAAGTTTTGGAGCTTGTTCTCCAGTAATAACCCCACACTAGGAATTTTTTTACATGAGGTAAGTATTCAAATTTAACATCCCTGCAAAAGATGGGCACTGGACAAAAACTTATTTTGCATGTTTCATGCAGCATGTAGAAATGTTCCTGAACTCAAAAACTGTTTTATTGACCCTTGCATACTCATCTATATGTCCTTTATTAAATAAGAACGAATATTAGTTTATAGAATACCTGTCTGACATCCTCAAAGGCATTGTTTGACTCCTGGAACTGAATAAATTTGATATGCTTTCTGAAGTCTGTAATTTTAGCATTTAGGAGGTTCAATGAGGAGGATCAGAAAGTTAAGGTCATCCTTATTAATGTAAGCTTGAAATCACCTGATTTAAGGCCTTGTCTCATAAGAGAAATAAATATGCGTAGAAGTATTTAATGTACACAAGCAAATACATTATGTGTTTA
>NC_046155.1:176406302-176448340 GCF_011064425.1 Rattus rattus | reverse complement strand
TGGAATCAGCAATGTGTACGAGAGCAGTCTCTTCTGGTTTACGCAGGCGTGTCTGCCTCTCTGAAGTTTAGCTCTCCCTCCCAGGGATTTTGGGTGCAGAGAACTGTTTATCCGGTCTGTTTCCTTCATGTTCCTGCGGTGTCTCAGGCAGGGCTCCTGCTGCTCCTGGGCCCTCCCCCACAGGCTTGTTATGACATTTTAATTTATACATATAACACACTTTATCTTATTACCCTACTACTCTCATTATCCATTTCTTCTTAATAATAAAAATGGTATATCTATGTTGATTTTTTCTTGATTTCACAAATGAGCAAAAAGATGTGGTAATTGTCTTATTTCACTTAACATGGTAGGTATGATAATATAAGCCATAAGTAAAATGTATGTTTATTCTTTGCATTAGGGTTAGAGAAAAATTGTCACATGAGAAACATGAGTTTTTTTTATCTTTATTAATTTGGGTATTTCTTATTTACATTTTTTTTACCTTCCCTTAAATTATTATTTTTTTTATTAACTTGAGTATTTCTTATGTACATTTCAGTGTTATTCCCTTTCCGGTTTCCGGGCAAACATCCATTCCTCCCCCCTTCCTTATGGGTGTTTCCCTCCCCACCCTCCCCCCATTGCCGCCCTCCCCTGACAGTCTATTTCACTGGGGTTCAGTCTTATGGACCCAGGGGCTTCCCCTTCCACTGGTGCTCTTACTAGGATATTCATTGCTACCTATGAGGTCAGAGTCCAGGGTCAGTCCATGTATAGTCTTTAGGTAGTGGCTTAGTCCCTGGAAGCTCTGGTTGCTTGGCATTGTTGTACATATGGGGTCTCAAGCCCCTTCAAGCTCTTCAGTTCTTTCTCTGATTCCTTCAGCAGGGGTCCCGTTCTCAGTTCAGTGGTTTGCTGCTGGCATTAGCCTCTGTATTTGCTGTATTCTGGCTGTGTCTCTCAGGATGATCTACATCCGGCTCTGTTGGTCTGCACTTCTTTGCTTCATCCATCTTGTCTAATTGGGTGGCTGTATATGTATGGGCCACATGTGGGGCAGGCTCTGAATGGGTGTTCCTTCAGTCTCTGTTTTAATCTTTGCCTCTCTCTTCCCTGCCAAGGGTATTCTTGTTCCCCTTTTAAAGAAGGAGTGAAGCCTTCACATTTTGATCCTCCGTCTTGAGTTTCATTTGTTCTAGGCATCTAGGGTAATTCAAGCATTTGGGCTAATAGCCACTTATCAGTGAGTGCATACCATGTATGTCTTTCTGTGATTGGGTTAGCTCACTCAGGATGATATTTTCCAGTTCCAACCATTTGCCTCAATTTCATAAACTCGTTGTTTTGATAGCTGAGTAATATTCCATTGTGTAGATGTACCACATTTTCTGTATCCATTCCTCTGTTGAAGGGCATCTGGGTTCTTTCCAGCTTCTGGCTATTATAAATAAGGCTGCGATGAACATAGTGGAGCACGTGTCTTTTTATATGTTGGGGCATCTTTTGGGTATATGCCCAAGAGAGGTATAGCTGGATCCTCAGGCAGTTCAATGTCCAATTTTCTGAGGAACCTCCAGACTGATTTCCAGAATGGTTGTACCAGTCTGCAACCCCACCAACAATGGAGGAGTGTTCCTCTTTCTCCGCATCCTCGCCAGCATTTGCTGTCACCTGAGTTTTTGATCTTAGCCATTCTCACTGGTGTGAGGTGAAATCTCAGGGTTGTTTTGATTTGCATTTCCCTGATGACTAAAGATGTTGAACATTTCTTTAGGTGTTTCTCAGCCATTCGGCATTCCTCAGCTGTGAATTCTTTGTTTAGCTCTGAACCCCATTTTTTAATAGGGTTATTTGTCTCCCTGCGGTCTAACTCTTTGAGTTCTTTGTATATTTTGGATATAAGGCCTCTATCTGTTGTAGGATTGGTAAAGATCTTTTCCCAATCTGTTGGTTGCTATTTTGTCCTAACCACAGTGTCCTTTGCCTTACAGAAGCTTTGTAGTTTTATGAGATCCATTTGTCTATTCTTGATCTTAGAGCATAAGCCATTGGTGTTTTGTTCAGGAAATTTTTCCAGTGCCCATGTGTTCCAGATGCTTCCCTAGTTTTCTTCTATTAGTTTGAGTGTGTCTGGTTTAATGTGGAGGTCCTTGATCCACTTGGACTTAAGGTTTGTACAAGGTGATAAGCATGGATCGATCTGAATTCTTCTACATGCTGACCTCCAGTTGAAACAGCACCATTTGCAGAAAATCCTATCTTTTTTTCCATTGGATGGTTTTGTCTCCTTTGTCAAAAATCAAGTGACCATAGGTGTGTGGGTTCATTTCTGGGTCTTCAATTCTCTTCCATTGGTCTATCTGTCTGTCTCTGTACCAATACCATGCAGTTTTTATCACTATTGCTCTGTAATACTGCTTGAGTTCAGGGATAATGATTCCCCTGAAGTCCTTTTTATTGTTGAGGATAGTTTAGCTATCCTGGGTTTTTTTATTCAGATGAATTTACAAATTGTTCTGTCTAAATCTTTGAAGAAATGGATTGGTATTTTGATGAGGATTGCATTGAATCTGTAGATCACTTTTGGTAAAATGGCCATTTTTACTATATTAATCCTGCCAATCCATGAGCATGGGAGATCTTTCCATCTTCTGAGGTCTTCTTTAATTTCTTTCTTCAGAGTCTTGAAGTTCTTGTTGTACAAATCTTTTACTTGCTTGGTTAAAGTCACACCGAGGTACTTTATTTTATTTGGGTCTATTATGAAGGGTGTCGTTTCCTAATTTCTTTCTCGGCTTGTTTCTCTTTTGTGTAGAGAAAGGCTACTGATTTATTTGAGTTAATTTTATACCCAGCCACTTTGCTGAAGTTGCTTATCAGCTTTAGTAGTTCTCTGGTGGAACTTTTGGGGTCACTTAAATATACTATCATATCATCTGCAAATAGTGATATTTTGACTTCTTCTTTTCCGATCTGTATCCCCTTGACCTCCTTTTATTGTCTGATTGCTCTGGCTAGAACTTCAAGGACTATATTGAATAAGTAGGGAGAGAGTGGGCAGCCTTGTCTATTCCCTGATTTTAGTGGGATTGCTTCAAGTTTCTCTCCATTTAGTTTAATGTTAGCGACTGGTTTGCTGTATATGGCTTTTACTTTGTTTAGGTATGGGCCTTGAATTCCTATTCTTTCCAGGACTTTTATCATGAAGGGGTGTTGAATTTTGTCAAATGCTTTCTCAGCATCTAATGAAGTGATCATGTGGTTTTTATTTTTCAATTTGTTTATATAATGGATTACGTTGATGGTTTTCATATATTAAACCATCCCTGCATGCCTGGGATGAAACCTACTTGATCATGGTGGATGAATGTTTTGATGTGCTCTTGGATTCGGTTTTGCCAGAATTTTATTGAGTATTTTTTTGTCGATATTCATAAGGGAAATTGGTCTGAAGTTCTCTTTCTTTGTTGGGTCTTTGTGTGGTTTAGGTATAAGAGTAATTGTGGCTTCATAGCAGGAATTTGGTAGTGCTCCATCTGTTTCAATTTTGTGGAATAGTTTGGATAATATTGGTATGAGGTCTTCTATGAAGGTCTGATAGAATTCTGCACTAAACCTGTCTGGACCTGGGCTCTTTTTGGTTGGGGACCTTTAATGACTGCTTCTATTTCCTTAGCAGTTATGGGGTTGTTTAAATGGTTTATCTGTTCCTGATTTAACTTCGGTACTTGGTATCTGTCTAGGAAATTATCCATTTCCTGCAGATTTTCAAGTTTTGTTGAATATAGGCTTTTGTAGTATGATCTGATGATTTTTTGAATTTCCTCTGAATCTGTAGTTATGTCTCCCTTTTCATTTCTGATTTTGTTAATTTGGACACTCTCTGTGTCCTCTCCTTAGTCTGGCTAAGGGTTTATCTATCTTGTTGATTTTCTCAAAGAACCAACTTTTGGTTCTGTTGATTCTTTCTATGGTCCTTTTTCTTTCTACTTGGTTGATTTCAGGTCTGAGTTTGATTATTTCCTGCCTTCTACTCCTCCTGGGTGAATTTGCTTCTTTTGTTCTAGAGCTTTTAGGTGTGCTGTCAAGCTGGTGACATATGCTCTCTCCTGTTTCTTTCTGCAGGCACTCAGAGCTATGAGTTTTCTTCTTAGCACAGCTTTCATTGTGTCCCATAAGTTTGGGTATGTTGTACCTTCATTTTCATTAAATTCTAAGAAGTCTTTAATTTCTTTCTTTATTTCTTCCTTGACCAGGTTATCGTTGAGTAGAGCATTGTTCAACTTCCACGTATATGTGGGCGTTCTTCCCTTATTGTTATTGAAGACCAGCTTTAGGCCGTGGTGGTCTGATAGCACGCATGGGATTATTTCTATCTTTCTGTACCTGTTGAGGCCTGTTTTTTGACCAATTATATGGTCAATTTTGGAGAAAGTACCATGAGGAGCTGAGAAGAATGTATATCCTTTTGCTTTAGGATAGAATGTTCCATAAATATCTGTTAAGTCTATTTGGTTCATGACTTCTCTTAGTCTGTCTACATCTCTGTTTAATTTCTGTTTCCATGATCTGTCCATTGATGAGAGTGGGGTGTTGAAATCTCCTACCATTATTGTGTGAGGTGCAATGTGTGCTTTGAGCTTTAGTAAGGTTTCTTTTATGTATGTAGGTACCCTTATATTTGGGGCATAGATATTTAGGATTGAGAGTTCATCTTGGTGGATTTTTCCTTTGATGAATAAAGGATCCTTCCTTTTTTTTTTGATGACTTTTAGTTGAAATTGATTTTATTTGATATTAGAATGGCTACTCCAGCTTGCTTCTTCTGACCATTTGCTTGGAAAAGTTGTTTTCCAGCCTTTCACTCTGAGGTAGTGTCTGTCTTTGTCTCTGAGGTGTGTTTCCTGTATGCAGCAGAATGCAGGGTCCTCATTGAGTATCCAGTTTGTTAATCTATGTCTTTTTATTGGGGAGTTGAGGCCATTGATGTTGTGAGATATTAAGGAATAGTGATTATTGCTTCCTGTTATATTCATATTGGATGTGAGGTTATGTTTTTTGTGCTTTTCTTCCTTTGTTTTTTTTTTGCCAAGACTATTCATTTCTTCCTTTTTTTAGGGTATAGCTTGCTTTACCATTTATTATCCTTTGTAGTGCTGGATTTGTAGAAAGATATTGTGTAAATTTGGTTTTGTCATGGATTATCTTGGTTTCTCCATCTATGTCAAGTGAGAGTTTTGCAGGATACATAACCTGGGCTGGCATTTGTGTTCTCTAGGGTGTGTATGACATCTGTCCAGGATCTTCTGGCTTTCATAGTCTCTGGCGAAAAGTCTGGTGTGATTCTAATAGGTCTGCCTTTATATGTTACTTGACCTTTTTCCCTTACTGCTTTTAATATTCTTTCTTTATTTTGTACATTTGGTGTTTTGACTATTATGTGACAGGAGGAGTTTCTTTTCTGGTCCAATCTATTTGGAGTTCTGTAGGCTTCTTGTATGTTCATGGACATCTCTTTCTTTAGCTTAGGGAAGTTTTCTTCTGTGATTTTGTTGACGATATTTACTGGTCCTTTGAGTTGGGAGTCTTCACTCTCTTCTATACCTATTATCCTTAGGTTTGATCTTCTCATTGAGTCCTGGATTTCCTGTATGTTTTGGACCAGTAGCTTTTTCCGCTTTACATTATCTTTGACAGTTGAGTCAATGATTTCTATGGAATCTTCTGCCCCTGAGATTCTCTCTTCCATCTCTTGTATTCTGTTGGTGATGCTTGTATCTACAGCTCCTTGTCTCTTCTTTTGGTTTTCTATATCCAGGGTTGTTTCCCTGTGTTCTTTCTTGATTGCTTCTATTTCCCTTTTTAATTCCTTCAACTGTTTGTTTGTGTTTTCTTGGAATTCTTTCAGGGACTTTTGTGATTCCTTCTATAGGCTTGTACTTGTTTATTTATGTTTTCCTGCGTTTCTCTAAGGGATTTCTTCATGTCTTTCTTGAAGTCCTCCAGCATCATGATCAAATATGATTTTGAATCTAGATCTTGTTTTTCTGGTGTGTTTGGATGCTCACTGTTTGCTTTGGTGGGAAAATGGGCTCCGATGATGCCATGTAGTCTTGGTTTCTGTTGCTTGGGTTCCTGCACTTGCCTCCCGCCATCAGATTATCTCTGGTGTTACTTTGTTCTGCTATTTCTGACAGTGGCTAGACTGTGTTGTAAGCCTGTGTGTCAGGAGTGCTGTAGACCTGTTTTCTTTCAGCCAGTTATGGGAATGGAGTGTTCTGCTTCCGGGCGTGTAGTTTTTCCTGTCTACAGGTCTTCAACTTTTCCTGTTTTCCTGTGTTCTGAGTTCACGAGTCAGGTCACTTGGAGCAGAAAAGTTGGTCGTAACTGTGGTCCTGAGGCTCAAGTTTGCTCGTGGGGTGTTGCTTATGAGCTCTCCGAGAGGGCAGTAACCAGGAGGACCTGTGCAGCCCTTTCCTGGAGCCCCCGTACACCAGGGTCCCAGATGGCCTTTGGTGTTTTCCTCTGGAGTCAGAAATGTGGGCAGAGTGTAGTCTCTTCTGGCTTCCCAGGCGTGTCTGCCTCTCTGAAAGTTTAGCTCTCCCTCCCACAGGATTTGGGTGCAGAGAACTGTTTATCTGGTCGGTCCCTTCAGGTTCAGGCTGTGTCTCGGGCGCAGGGGACCTGCTGCCCCAGTGCCCTTATCTACGGGGTGCCAGAGGCTGTATGCTCCAGTATTTTCATAGCAGGTTTATTTATAATAGCCAGAAGCTGTAAAGAATCCAGATGCCCTTCAAAAGAGGAATGGATACAGACAAGTGGTACATCTACACAATGGAATATTACTCAGCTATCAAAAACAATGTCTTTATGAAATTCATTAGCAAATGGATGGAAGTGGAAAATATCATCCTGAATGAGGTAACCCAGTCACAGTAAAACACACATGGTATGCAGTCATTGATGAATGGCTATTAGCCCAAATGCTTGAATTACCCTAGATGCACAGAACACATGGAATTCAAGGAGGATGATCCAAAATGCAAATGCTTCACTCCTTCTTTAAAAGGGGAACAAGAATATCCTTGGCAGGGAATAGGGAGGCAAAGATTGAAACAGAGACAGAAGGAACACCCATTCAGAGCTTGCCCCACATGTGGCCCATACATATACAGCCACCCAATTAGACAAGATGGATGAAGCAAAGAAGTGCAGGCCGACAGGAACCAGCTGTATATCTCTCCTGAAAGACACAGTCAGAATACAGCAAATACATAGGCGAATGCCAGCAGTAAACCACTGAACTGAGAACGGGACCCCCGTTGAAGGAATCTGAGAAAGGACTGAAAGAGCTTGAAGGAACTTGGGACCTCATATGAACAACAATGCCAACCAACCAGAGCTTCCAGGGACTAAGCCACTACCAAAAGACTATACATGGACAGATCCTGGGCTTCAACCTCATAGGTAGCAATGAACAGCCTAATAAGAGCACCAGTGGAACGGGAAGCCCTTGGTCCTGCCAAGCATGAACCCCCAGTGAACATGATTGTTGTGGGGAGGGTGATAATGGGCAGAGGATGGAGAAGGGACTCCCATATAGAAGGGAAGGTGGAGGGGTTAGGGGTATGTTGGTCCGGAAACCAGGAAGGCTAATAACAACAGAAATGTAAATATGAAATACTCAAGTTAATGAAGATAAAAAAAAAAGAAAAAAGAAAACATAGACACAACTGTCAAAGATAATGTAAAAGTAAAAATGCTCTTAACCCAAAACATACAGGAAATCCATGACACAATGAGAAGATCAAACCTAAGGATAATAGGTATAGAAGAATGTGAAGACTCTCAAGTTAAAGGGCCAGTAAATATATTCAACAAAATTATAGAAGAAAACTTCACTAACCTAAAGAAAGAGATCCCCATAAATATACAAGGAACCCACAGAACTCCAAGTATGTTGGACCAGAAGAGAAATTCCTCCTGTCACATTATAGTCAAAACTACAAATGCACAAAACAAAGAACGATTATTAAAAGCAGCAATGGGAAAAGGTCAAATGACATATAAAGGCAGACTTATAAGAATTTCAGCAGTCTTCTCACCAGAGGCTATGAAAGCCAGAAGATTATAGACAGCTGTCACATGGACCCTAAGAGAACACAAGTGCCAGTCCAAGTTACTGTATCCAGCAAAATTCTCAATTAACTAGAAGGAGAAACCAAGACATTCCACGACAAAACCACATTTATACAATATCTTTCTGCAAACCCAGTCCTTCAAAGGATAATAGAGGGAAAACTCCAACACAAAGAGTGAATCTACACCATACAGAAAGCAAGAATTTATTTTCCTTGCAATCAAAGCAAAAGAGAGACACACAAACATAATTCCACCTCTTACAAAGGAAATAACAGGAATCAACAATCACTATTGCTTAATATCTCCCAACACCAACGGACTCAATTCCCCAGTCAAACGACATAGACTAAGAGACTAGATACATAAAGAGGACCCAACATTTTGCTGCATGTGGAAAACACACCTCAGAGACAGACATACACTACCTCAGAGTAAATGGCTGGAAAACAACTTTCCAAGCAAATGGCCAGAAGAAACAAGTTGGAGTTGCCATTCTAATATCAAATAAAATTAACTTTCAACCAAAAGTTATCTAAAAAGATAAGGAAGGACACTTCATATATATTAAACGAAAAATCCACCAAGATGAACTCTCAATCCTAAAAATCTATGCTCCAAATACAAGGGCACCTACATACATAAAAGAAACCTTACTAAAGCTCAAAGCACACAGTGCACCTTGCACAATAATAGGAAGAGATTTCAACACTCCATTCTCAACAGTGGACAGATCAGAGAAACAGAAGTTAAACAGAGACATAAAGAGACTAACAGAAGTTATGAATCAAATGGATTTAACTGATATTCATAGAACATTCCATCCTATAACAAAAGGATATACCTTCTTCTCACCACCTCATGGTATCTTTTCCAAAATTGACCATATAATCAGTCACAAAAAAGGTGTCAACTGATACAGTAAGAAAAAAATAATCTCATGCATCCTGTCAGATCACCTCACTGTAAGACTGTTCTTCAAAAACAACAATAATGACAGAAAGCCCCCATATACATGGAAGTTGAACAATGCTCTACTCAATGACAACTTGGTCGAGGAAGAAGTAAAGAAAGAAACAAAAGACTTCTTAGAATTTAATGAAAATGAAGACCCAACAAAGAAAGAGAACTTCAGACCAATTTCCTTTATGAATATTGACACAAAAATACTCAATAAAATTCTTGCAAATCGAATCCAAGAGCACATCAAAATGATCATCCATCATTATCAAGTGTGCTTCATCTCAGGGATGCAAGGATGGTTTAATATATGAAAATCCATCAATATAATCCACTAAATAAACAGACTCAAAGATAAGAACCACATGAGCGTTTCATTAGATGCTGAAAGCATTTGACAAAATTCAACACCACTTCTTGATAAAAGTCCTGGAAAGAATAGGAATTCAAGGCCCATACCTAAACATAGTAAAAGCCATATACAGCAAACCAGTTGCTAACATAAAACTAAATGGAGAGAAACTTGAAGCAATCCTACTAAAAGCAGGGACTAGACAAGGGTGCCCACTCTCTCCCTACTTATTCAATATAAGTACCTGAAGTCCTAGCCAGAGCAGACAGTGAAAGCAGGTCAAAGGGATACAAATTGGACGGGAATAAATAAAAATATCACTATTTGCAGATGATATGATGGTGTACTTAATTGACCCCCAAATTTCCACCAGAGAACTACTTAACCTGATAAACAACCCTGAGATTCCACCTCACAGCAGTCAGAATGGCTAAGATAAAAAATTCATGTTACAGCAGATGCTGGTTAGGATGTGGAGAAAGTGGAACACTCCTCCATTGTTGGTGAGACTGCAAACTGGTACAACCACTCTGGAAATCAGTCTGGAGGTTCCTCAGAAAATTGGACATTGAACTGCCTGAGGATCCAGCTATACCACTCTTGGGCATATACCCAAAAGATGCTCCAACATATAACAAAAACACATGCTCCACTATGTTCATAACAGCCTTATTTATAATAGCCAGAAGCTGGAAAGAACCCAGATGCCCTTCTACAGAGGAATGGATTCAAAAAAAATGTGGTACATCTACACAATGGAGTACTACTCAGCTATCAAAAACAATGACTTCATGAAATTCATAGGCAAATGGAACTAGAAAATGTCATCCTGAGTGAGGCAACCCAATTAAAGAAAAACACACTTGGTATGCACTCATTAATAAATGGATATTAGGCAAAAATCTCGAATTACTCGAGATGCAATCCACAGACCACAGGGAGCTCAAGAATAAGGATGACCAAAATGCGGATGCTCCCACTCCTTAAAAGTGGAAAATATCTGTAGGAGGCGATATGAAAACAAAGTTTAGAAGAGGGACTTAAGGAACGGCCATTCAGAGCCTGCTCCTCAGTCACCCAAACTAGATAAGATTGATGAAGCTCGAAAATGCATGGTAAAAGGGACCGGATATAGATCTCTCCTGAGCATCCAGGGCATGTCGAATACAGAGGTCAATGCTAGCAGCAAACTACTGAACTGAGAACAGGATCCCCTTTTGGGAAATTAGAGGAAGTATTGAAAGAGTTGAAGGAGCTTGCAACCACATAAGTGCAGCAATGCCAACCAACCAGAGCTTCCAGGGACTAAACTGCTATTGAAAGACTACTCATGGACTGACCCAGGGCTCCAACTGCTTATGTAGAAAAGAATAGCCTTGTTCGGGCACCAGTGGAAGTGGAAGCCCTTGGTTCTCCCATGGTTGGATCTCCCAGTGCAGTGGAATATGGGGGGGGGCTGTAAGTGGGAAGTCTTCGGGGAATACACATATGGCGGAGGGGGAGGGCAGGAGATGGGGGCTTATGAACAGGAAACTGGGAAGGGGAATAACATTTGAAATGTAAGTAAAGAAATATGTCTAATAGAAAATTATAAAAAGAAATGAATTCTCCTCTAGACTCTCATGAAAGAAGATAATCCTACAGTCACCTAATTACACCAATAGTGTCTTCTAGATACTTCTGTCCTCCAAAACCAAATGGTAGTACACCTGTATTAAATTTAAGCTACACACTTGGTGTCATTTTTTACAGCAACAGTTGGAAGCTAATATAGACACACATGTGAAGGACACATTAATGAATCCAAAGAGGGAAGAGTAGGTGTGTTCTGATATGAGGAAGATCAGGATGCTGAGGTTACTACAGGGCAGAGAATATCCAATGCCCTTATATCCAGACTAGGCCTTTGGGTGATACTGGGACTCAGGGAGTGTCTAGCCATGGCAGGGAACCCTTTTACAGATCAGATAGAATGTATATCAGGGAATCTTCTATCACTTGTTTTACTAATCCTTATACCCTGATATGTATTATATTTTTTGAAAAAGAAGCATGCAAGGAGCTCAAAAAAGAGGCTTAAGTATAGTTCTTTATTTTCTCTTTATGCATGATAAAAAGCGGGAAAGAGGTCAATGGGAGATGAGTGCACTAGACACATTCCAAGGATAAGCCAGGTGAAAACAGTCAAGCACTAACAGAGAGAAAGAAATAAGAAAACACACAGAGAGGAAGAATTTATGTGGAGGGGAATGTAGACACAGAAAATGATAAAAGACACCGAGAATGAGAAAAGATATAAGGAGAAAGAATCTTACTTATATCAGGTCGAAGAGTTGGCTGCCAAATTGACAATCTCTTTGTTCTTAGGAGTCTTCAGAAAGTTCTTTCTTGACTTTACTGGCTACCCCAATGAAATCAGGAGAAACAGTGACATACTAATGCTCCTCAAAGGCTGTATTTGAAACCTTCATCCTGGTTCTGCACAAAAATGGGCTAAGTATGGACCCTTGTACCTTTCCTTATGATAAGAGTCTTCCAGGCTGACATCTTCATGGTACATGTTGGGGCATACAGATACTATGGTTCTGTCAGTAATCAACCCTATGAATGGTCAGATTTCAGTAATGCCATGAACATCAAGATCACAGGTGAGATATTTGTTCTGCATTTTCTTTAGTAAACAGGTCTTTGTAAATTTTGGATGCTCTGGAAAGGCATTAATTTGAAACGTTTTGAGTACTATGGAGATACATAGTCTTGATGGTATATGTAAAGACAGAAGTGGAAGAGGAGACATAGGAATGCACTATATGGTCATCAATAAAGTATGGATACAGCCATTTCAGAGGAATCATGAAAGGAGTTTGCACTGGCTGGTCTTATGCCAACTTGACACATAAACTTGAGTTATCTGAAAGGACAGAACTTCAATAGAAGACACCTTTATAAAATCCAGCTGTAAGATATGTTCATAATTAGTGATTGATAGAGGAGAACCCAATCAATTTTGGGTGGTTCCATCTGTGGACTAGTGGTGCTGGGTTCAATAAGAAAGCATGTTGAGAAAGCCATTGGGTACAATCAGCAAGCAGCACCCATCTATATCCTCTGTCTTAGCTCCTACATACATCCAGGCTCCTGGCCTGATAGTTTGCATATGTTTGGTCCAGGGAATGGCAGTATTAGAAGGTGTGGCTTTGTTGGAGGAAGTGTGTCACTGTGGGGGTGGACTTAGATACCCTCTTCCTAGCTTTCTGAGGATGCTGTATCTATTCTTGGCTTCCTTCGGGTGAAGATGTAGAGCTCAGCTTCTGCACCATGCCTGCCTGGATGCTGCCAAGCTCCCTCCTTGGTGATAATGGACTGAACCTCTGAACCTGTAAGCCAATCCCAATTAAATGTTGTCCTTTATAAAACTTACATTGGTCATGGTGTCTGTTCACAGCAATAAAACCATAACTAAGACAAATAGCAACATGAAAGTGTAAGCCAAATCAACCATTTCTTCCCTGACTTGTTTTTTGTCAGGATGTATAAACCCTAATTAAGAAAGAGATAAAGGCAAAGAATGACACAACTATAGATACTGACCCATCAGAGAAAGGGTCATTCTACTCTAACACTGTTAATACAATTCAAAGATTAGGTTATCAATTTAGAATATCTTATTCTTTTCCAGAAAAACTATTCATGCTCCATATCTCAATTGTATTACAGGGTAGCTGGCTCAATATGGACCCTAAGTGTAGTTGGCAGTAAAAAAAAATGCTGTGTTTAGTTTAACACTACTTTCTTTCATGGTGTTGAGCCACAATTAATGCCAGAATATTATCTTTCTGGGTGAAAGAAAAAACACCAATCCCTGTGTGACTGAATCTTCCATTACAAAAGTATACCTACACTCCCTCCCCCCATAACAGTGAATAAAGAGAAAAACCTTTTGGAGACAATGCTACCAGAGATAGGAAAGATCAGATAAGTCAGATACATGGAATAGAGAGATGTGGGAAAGGACTTGAAAGAGTCAGAGATAAGAGATAGGAAAAGCAGAAGGAAGAGGAGATATGATCTCTCTCTCTCTCTTTCTCTCTCTCTTTCTTTCTCTCTCTCTCTCTCTCTCTCTCTCTCTCACACACACACACACACACACACACACACACAGAATGAAAAATAAGGGAGGAGTGGCTCTAGCTTTGAGAGTTGAATATAGAGACTGAAAGGATCATGTCCTGTAGCCAGGAAGGATTTCCAGAGGAGGAAAGGGGATATCAATCCACCCAAAAATTGTCTTACCTACAAGATGTGCAGAGACTGAAGGAAGAGCCAACCAATGATTGCCATAACTTGAGTCCCATTCCATGAGCTAGATATAGATATAACAAACCCTGAAAACTATTAATAATACTCTGCTATGCTTGCAGACAGGAACCTAGTAAACCTGTCTCCTGGGAGTTTTCATCCAACAGCAGATAGAGGCAGATGCAGAAAGCACCAGAATCTTGTGAAGAGTGGAGGAAAGAAGTGAGTAAGTCAGTGGGGTCATAGACTCCACAAGAAGACACACACAGTCAACTAACCTGGGATCTTTGTGGCTCACAAAGACTGAGCCATCAACTAGTGAAAATCAAGGAGCTGGACCTAGGCCCGCTACACATTTGCAACAAATGTGCAGCTTGGTGTTCATGTGAGTTCCTTAACAAGTGCAGCTGGGCTGTCTCCATCTCTGTTCTCTGCCATAGGATCCCCTTATCCCTACTTGGACTGCCTCATTGGGTTTAAGTGGGAGAGGATGTATATAGACCCACTGGGACTAGATGCTCCACGGTGGAGTGGTACCTAAGGGGTTTCCCCTTTTCTAGAGAAGGGGAGAAGCAGTGCAGGAGAGATTTGTAAGTGTAAGACTTGAAAGAAAAGAGAGAGGGAGGCTGTGATTCAAATGTAAAGTCAATAAAAACGTAAGAGAGAAAGTGTTGTATTAGCAGAATGAATAGCTGGCAGTGAGAGAGAAAAATTCTGAAAATCAGATCCCAGAGTCAGTGAAACAGAAACATACATATGATGAGGGATAGTTCAAATCTTAAAAAAAAAGACTAAAGAACGTGGAAAACAGAGAAAGGTATTGGGACAGATGCCAAATAATCATATGATAGCATTTTGGTCACACAAAGTATAACATTGCAGTAACACATAGATCAGCCTATGAGAAGAGATGACTTATGGGACAGTGAAGGACCCTGGTTTTTAGTTGAGGATGTTTGAAACCCGGGTGACCCTGAGGGATGGTAGGCATTTTAAGTGGGATTAGTTCGGTCCTGGACGCGGACAGACCGCGTGTACTGGAAGGCTCTCTGTTCCTATATCCCTCTGTCCAAAGGCACTGTGCAGTTTCTCCTTGCACCAGAGATGTGGGCAGAGGTGTGCAGAGGTGGCAGTCTTTCCTGCAGCCTCTGGATGTCTACACTCCTGGGTGTTCAGCTCTCTTCCCCAGGGAATTTGGGTGCAGGGAACTCTATTGTTTCGATTTCCATTTTTAGAAGCTAGATGGTTCTTTTTCAATTCCATCACCTGTTTGTGATTTCCTGTAATTCTTTTATTTCTCTATCTTTATTAAATTGAGTATTTCTTATTTACATTTCAATTGTTATTACCTTTCCCGGTTTCCAGGCAAACATCCCCCTAACCCCTCCCCTTCTATATGGGTGTTCCCCTCCCCATCCTCCTCCCGTTACCGATCTCCCCTCCAACAATCCTGTTCACTGGGAGTTCAGTCTTGGCAGGACCAAGGGCTTCTTTCCTGTAATTCTCTAAGGGATTTTTGTGTTTCCTCTTTAAGGGCTTCTACTTATTTACCTGTGTTCTTCTGTATTTCTTTAAGGGAAATATATATGTCTTTCTTAAAGTCCTCTATCATTATCATGAAGTGTCATATGAGATCAGATTCTTGCTTTTCAGGTCTGTTGGGGTATCCAGGGCTTGTTGAGTTGGGAGTTCTGGGTTCTGATGATGCCAATTTAACATTGGTTTCTATTGAGTATGTTCTTGTGCTTGCCTCTTGCCATCTGATTTTCTCTGGTGTTAGCTGGCCTTGCTGTCTCTGACTGGAGCCAGTCCTTCCTGTGATCCTGTGAGTCTGGGTGTGTTAGAACTCTATTGTGTCTCACTGTCTCTGGGTGTGATTGTATTGGGGACGGTGGGAGCCCAGGGTCCACTCTAGAATGCATATGCAAATGAGAAGTATCCTGTATCATATGTCATCAGCTTGGTGGAGTTTCCTGTGTTCCCTGGGCCCTGTTGAGGTCCCAGTTAGGCCAGGTGTTTTGGCAGTAGTGGTAGACTCACCTAAGAGCCTGGGTGTGTCAGAACTTCTGGGGCTCAAGCTGTCTCTGCATATGACTTGGATGGGAAGGTCTGGTGTACAGTGTAAGCTCCCAGGCACAGAAGCAAACCAGAAGCCAGTGCAGGCTTTTATGTGGGTGTTTATGTCTTAATATCTTAATTATGTATTTATTTATTTCACATCATGGTTATTTTTTTGAATATTTGAATGTGCTATGTATGTGTACCACATATGTTCCTTGTGCCAGTGGTGTACAGCAGAGGACATTGTGTTGTCTGAAACCAAGTTATGTGTGATTGCAAACCAGGAAATATGTAGTTTGACACAATATTTTTCTGTCGTAGGAATAATCTGATTATCCCTGTGTAACAGGTACAAATTCTCAATGAAGTTCAAGTTTATATATAGCCTCAGTCGTTTACTATAACAACTCCCATTTTTTAGTCCTTGCTTTTTAGAAACCTGTTATTTTAGATTTTTTACAAAATGTGTTTTTGATTTAACCGCCTCTTCAACAACCCCTTCATACAAACTTAAGTCTCTGTTTTCCTTGTAGCTCAATTTGTGGCCCATAGTCTTGGAAATCCTACCTAGAGCCAGACCCTTAAAAAAACTTATTCTTTCTCTCTTTTCCAGTAAGAATTAGACTCAAATAATTCTTTTGTTGCAGATGGACATTGCCCCACTCTCCCACCTCCATGCTGGACTTTGGATGAATTATATTTCCTTTTAGGCTTGTAGGCACTGTTAACAACCACTGTGATCTTACATGTACAACCACTTTGCAGGTTCAGAAGAGTTTTCTTGAAGTCATACCATCTCTGGCCATATAAAAGTTTTGGAGCTTGTTCTCCAGTAATAACCCCACTAGAATTTTTTTACATGAGGTAAGTATTCAAATTTAACATCCCTGCAAAAGATGGGCACTGGACAAAACTTATTTGCATGTTTCATGCAGCATGTAGAAATGTTCCTGAACTCAAAACTGTTTTATTGACCCTTGCATACTCATCTATATGTCCTTTATTAAATAAGAACGAATATTAGTTTATAGAATACCTGTCTGACATCCTCAAAGGCATTGTTTGACCCCTGGAACTGAATAAATTTGATATGCTTTCTGAAGTCTGTAATTTTAGCATTTAGGAGGTTCAATGAGGAGGATCAGAAAGTTAAGGTCATCCTTATTAATGTAAGCTTGAAATCACCTGATTTAAGGCCTTGTCTCATAAGAGAAATAAATATGCGTAGAAGTATTTAATGTACACAAGCAAATACATTATGTGTTTATCTTCAAAGAGTTAAAATTATAATTTCTGTAAGTCTCTTACACTTGGAGTTTATCCAAAGCATTTCATTATTTCCATTTTTACCCCAGCCTTATGAATCTCTGTGGCTTGATATGCCCAGTGTTTCAGACAAATGTGGTATCTCTTTCTTACAGATTTCATGACCAGCTGATTTTCTTAACTTGAAAATAAGTGATGGGGCATTCCAAATGAGCCACTCAGACAATGCACTCATTGCTGGGATCTTATTCACACCATCCTCTTCACAGAAAGCATTCTGATTTTGGGGTTTTTTGTTTTGTTTTGTTTTGTTTTTAATCCTTTTTACTTATCTACTTTATATTCTGCTCACTTCCTTGCTCACTTCCTCCCTCCTGGTTACCCCCTCCCACAATCCTTCCCTTATACTCCCTTCCATACCCTCTTCTCTAAGTGGTTGGGACCCCCCTTGGTTTTTCCTTCCCCCCCTAACACTTCAAGTCTTCCAGGTTAGGTCACAGGAAACAACTTTAATGTGAATACATGCTGCCCTCTTCTGGTAGGTGAGCTCCATGTGATGAATTAATTTCAGATATCTGAAAGCCATGACTTTAATGCAGATGGATTAAATGTACAGAGCCCTTAAAGGCATCATATTTGATGGTAGAATGGAATTGTCCAGTATCTTGGGTCATGCTTATTCTCCAAACATGCAACATAACTCCATTGATTCCTGTCATCCTTCACACACCAAAATCACTGTGCATATATAAGATGGATTCTGGTGGGTATGACCTGCAGTCCAATGTATTCATTAGAGTTTTATCAGCCAAAGATGGCACCTGTTGCTACCCATGAAAGGTTATCGTGGAAAGTAGGGGAGTCTCTGACCTGAATCAGTCAGTCTTGTGTAGGATAACATGGCTGGATTTTGAGTGCCAAATCTACATTTGTGTGACTTCTGTGCAGCCACCCTGTATCCCAGGTTATGTTCATTTGGGCAGCAAGAGAATTTCTGTCCTCCAAGTGGGTAACTGGTTCAGATCTTGATTATTGATCAAGATAAGTACAAGATAGCTGCAGACACTCACCTGCTAGTACTACATTCCCAAGTTAGAGTTAGACCTGGAAGAGTTAATCATGAAAGTTTTGTTCCTGAAGCTAGAGTTCATCTTTCCCTTAGATGAACCTTCCAAGACCCTGTGGTTTAATGATTAGTGAGTTCTCAGTTATGTGTCAGGGTCATTTCTAAACCACAGGATCCCCTCCTTTCTTCCCACCTCACCCAAACAGTGCTGTGAAGGTGAAGGTCATGACATCCCCACCCAGAGGCTGTAGCGTGCTTATAGGCAGAACTACAAAGCATGTCTGGTGTAACAGAAAACATGGTATGGTCTTTGGAGGCAGGGCAGTCCTGAGTACGTTGTTGTTCTTTAGTAGTCCCACAGGAAAGGGAACTGTCCTTCTCAAGTACCAGGCTCTTGTGCTCCTAGTGCTCTTGCTAGGTCTGATAGTAGACTCTCTGCAATCAGTGCTTACATAAATGATGGTTCTATGACACTATTAATGTCTGCCTCATCTGTGCTTATCCTATTCAGTGACAGTGGTTATAGTGAACAAACCTGATGTATTCCCTAACTATCTACTGCTAGGTGAAATTTGCATATGCCCTTAATACATTATCACAACGACAAACATTTAAGAAGCACACAATGTTTTTTTTTTTGAATTATGTAAGATCCTTGATCATGTCAGTAAATCTTTTATATACATTTTAACAGTGATAGAACATGCATCACAAAGGTCAGGTGCAGAACTGATTACAAATTCATATTTTTTTGGGATGTTTATCTATTGTGGGAGGCAATATACTGGATGGTTTTGTTTACTAGAACTAAATGCAAATCTTTACATTCACATGCGTGTCACCATGATGGGAGAGTTAAGGCTAAGCTCTTTCCTGAAAGAAATGAGCTGTCCTGACTCTTGGGTCCACAAGGAAGTATACAGGTTATAATTGTTGCATTAATTTTTTCATGTCAAATGGAATCTCAGAAAGAAAAGTTTTGCATTAGAATTTGCTATGTAGTTACAGTTAAGTTGTAGAGTTGTTCTATTTAAAGAAGTTTAACAAAGAGTAATACAGAAGAGAGGAGTTAATATACATTTGACAAGGATAGTGAATGATCAAAGTCAGAGTAAATATATATGTAAAATAGAGGGGATAAGGTTTCTGCATATATCAAAAGTTTCCATGGCTATGATACCAGGGGAAGAACTACATATCGATGGAGTAAGTTGTCAACCCTGTAAACCTCTCAGATTCTCAAGTAGGTGTGAAATTGGCCAACTTATCTTGTTCAATGATGTAAGTAACTTTATATATCTGCAAACACTAGTTTTGCTTTCTTAGTGTTCTACTGCTATGAAGAGTCAGCATGACCACAGAAAGTAAAACATTTAACATGGACCTGCTTATGATTTCAGAGTTTATTTCATTATTGTCATGGCAGGGAGCAAGATGGCACACAGGCAGACATAACAGCTGAGAGTTCTCTATTTGTATCTACAGACAGCAGCAAAAGAAAGACACTGGACCTGACTTGGGATTATGAAAACCCAAATCTAATCCTCAATGAGACACTTTTTCCATCAAGTGGATCTATTCCATCTATTCCAACAGGGTCACATCTACTAATGCCTCTCAAGTGGTGTCATGCCAAGATAACCAAACATTCAAATGTATAAATTTATGGGGCAACTTTATTCAAGACATCACAGTTCATTCTATCTCCATAGACTTGTAGCCATTTCATAATGCAGAAATGAATTCAATACAACTTAAAAAATCCTGTGTTTTTTCAGTCTCAAGACTGCTTCAAAGTCCCAAAATATCTTCTGAGTCTGATAGAAAAATTTTTGCTTTAAGTCCCTGAAAAATCAAAATCAAGTAGGTGATCACATACTTCCAACATAAAGTGGCACAGAATAATCATCATTCTAAAAAAAGGTAAAATGGGGTATAGTGAGAAATACTGGAAGAAAGCAGGATCAAAAACCAGCAGTGAAAACTCCAAACTATACATCTCCATATCTGACGTCAAATAGTCCTTCAGATCTCCACAGCTAACTTCTGTTAGCTTTTTTGCATGCAGCACATTTCTCTTTCCTGGGCTGGATCTATACCCAGACATCAACTTTACTTGGCAGGTATCCCCTGATTCTGGTATATCCAATACCTAGGAGTTATCAAAGAAGTTCAGGCTTTACCTTTTCAACTCCATGTTGTGACCTCTCTGGGACTCCATACAGTGACATCATTGACACATGCCTTGTCTCAACAACTTTCCTTACTACAAAGGGAGATTCCACAAACACCTTCTTTATCCCTGACTCCAAAACCAGAACATGGCTGAAGATACCACGTTTCTCTGCTTGCTGGGGCTGGAGTTGGCCATGTTGTTCAAATACATTCTTACAGTTTTCTGTTTTTGATAATCTCCTTCCCTGCTTAAATTGTCTTTAATTCTTTTTCACAAGAAATCTTAGCTGAATTGAGTCTTACCTGAGGGCCACCACACCCTTTATTTCATTAATAATCCAACTTTTATTTAAAAGATTTTTATCTCCTTTAGCATTAGACTTAACTTTATTATATCTCCTAGTACTCCTTCAGTTCTCAAATTGTATATTTTATAATTTTCCTTGTTCAACATGCCCCTTTCAGTATAGATATGCATAAGAGAGACCATTAATAACCATGCCACACAGTCAATATTAAGCTCTCTTGATATATCCTTTGCCAGAAGTCTTCAATTTATTGTCAAACAGATGTCTTGGGACAAGGGCAGAAAGAAACCACATTTTTGACCAAACTATCACAAGAACAGTGAATAGGCCACTTTATTAGTATTCTTCTCTTCTAAAACCTCTTTATATAGGCTCATATGATCCATAATATTCCAAGCACCACTGTCTCCCTTTTCCCTACCTACTATGATGGTCCATTCAACCTTGCTTAAACTATTCAACTGCTATCTTAATTTAAAGTTCCCAAATCCATATACCATGTGATTAGGACAGTCACATATCTTTTACAAACCTTTAGTCAGTTTTTAGTTACTGTGAAGAGATATCAGTACTTATAAAGGAAAACATTCAATTGCTGTTAACTTACAGTATCAAAGTTTTAATACTTTATCCTTATGGTTCAAAGCATGGTGGCACATAGGCAGACATGACAGCTGATACTTCTACATCCAGATCCACAGGTAGCAGGAGGAGAAAGACACGGCCTGGATTGGGCTTTTGAAAACTCAAATATCTCTTTCAGAGACACCCTTCCTCCACCAAAGCCATAACTCCTATTCCTCTTTAAGTAGTGCCACTCCCTGATAATCAAGCATTCAAATATATTAACCTGTAGAGCCATTTTTTATTCAAACCACTAGACACTTCCAAGAGTTCTCGTGGAGTTAATTTAATTCATAAAACTAATTAATTAAACATTACAAACTAAATCTAAACTACACAAATCTACCATCTCTAAGGTATACTTAAGCAGATCAATCAGCTTGAATCTTCAAAATGCAGAACACAGGGTAAAAGCACTCTGTTTATGTTTACATTGATTTTAGATTCTTGATTAGAATCTCTATTATCAAGTGCTCTCAGAAATGCCATTATGTTGGATCAGAGTCTTCTTACATGTTATTCCAGATGCCTTCTTCATCATGTTACATGACGTTTGAGGTGTTCTTGGTACATACAGGATGGGCATCTAGTACCGTGGCTCACAGGAAAAATAGGGCCAATGAGTAGACAGTGCCAATCTCTGGACTCCTGTGGTAAGTAATGATTGTCAGAAAATATGGAAGAGATCTTTGTCTCTCTTGGATTCCCCATGCATGGCTTGGCATTGAACTATGCAGGTTGAATGATGCAGAGGAAAGATGCATCAAGAGCTAAGGTTCATGTCTTTATTATGACACATGCACAACATTTGTCAGTGAAATGTCTTTTTCTAAAAACTCTAAATTGACCTGTTGTTGGGTGAGTGCATATTATGTGTCCAGAGAAAAGAAATTCATTGCTAAGTCACTCAGGATTATTCTGAAGCATGTGAAGGCCAAGGATGCTCCATATTGTCTCACAATCAGAAACTATTCTGACCTAATAGGACTCAATGAACCCTGATGTAGGGTACATGATCAGGGTCTTAGAAAAATGCAAGAAATGTGTTAAAAAATGTATCTGCAAGTAATGCTAAATGAACCACGTTGTCTCCTTCCACATTAAGACTGACCATAAGAAACTTTCTTATTCATGCCCTAACGTTACCTTCTTGTCACTTTGGTAATATCTTTCTATTTCTTCTGATATTGTGTTGTTCTTAGAGACATGGAAAATCTTTACTCTTGGTGACAGTTTTTACTGACTTGGGTCTGGAACAATCATCAGATATTCGCTGACACCGCAGACATTAACAAGGTATCCTTACAATCCCTGATTAGTGTCTTATTTCTTTATATTGTCTGAAGGCCAGAAATATCTACAGAAAGAACCTGTTTCTCAGCCAACCAGTTCTAAGTGATTATGAGTTAGGGGTTGTCCTACTCTCCCAAAATCTCCTCCTGTATATCCCTTATTCCTTCAGCCTGTCCATTTACAAAGTTTTTGTATCCTTATCTTAAATAGTCATCTTTCTTGTTTTAAAAATACTTTGGCAAAAATAAAGGCTGATGCTGTGCATAGTTTGCAGAACAGCAGACATACACTGATCCCTGAATGCACTTCATGTTGAGCCAAATCTTTTCTTCCAAAGCTCTTGCCAATGCAAGTATTGTTCCCTTCTTCCATTACTCATGTAAACATCACTAATGACCTATTGTCACATCTACTTATTCCTTTCTGGAGAATGACTGATGTGAACAAGTAGTTCCTTACTGGGATGGTAAAACATGTATTTACACAGGTGTTAAGGTATAGTTGAAATAAATACAGGTTTCTTCACTTCAGGGAGTTATGTGGAAAGAAAAATTAAGTATCTCTCATAATGGAAAACAAGTAAGTTGTAGGTTGAGGCTGTATAAAACATGGGTGTATTCCATACCAGAACAGAAGATAGTACACAATTAGGATTGCTTACTCAGAGGCATGAGAAATTCTGAGAACTGAAACTTTTACAGAGTGTTTTGGCACTATCTTAGTTTTGCACAATAATTGTGATCCATGGTTTCATCTCAAAATAAAGGGTAATATTTTGGCAAAGGAATATTTGACCTTGTTACTGCTCTAGGGAATCCAATGTTAAGTAGAGATGATTGTATAAAGGACATATTGGTAGTAAACAATAAATCTCTAGCAATAATTTAAACCCAACCAATCTGACCATCCATGTGGTTAGTTGTGTATGTGGGTTTCAGATGCCCCCTATTAAGGAACTGATCTCATAAATATATACCCATTTAATGGGTCTAGACAAGAATACTTCTCTGCCCAAATAAATATGTAGTCTTCAATTATGTTTTGTAGTTCCTCTTTGAACATGTTACACAAATGTACTAGTCACAAGTATTTTAGCACCCAAAGCAGTAATATGGCTCACTTTCTCTGTCACTGTCTGTTTTCTCTGCCTCTGCCTCTCTCTCTCTCTCTCTCTCTCTCTCTCTCTCTCTCTCTCTCTCTCTCTCTCTCTTTCTCTCTCTCTCGGTCGCTCTGTGTGTGTATGTCTGTTCACTCGGGTGCACGTGTGTGTGCACGTGGATATGTGCATATATGTTTAGTAGAAGCAACTGTGCTCTGGAAATAGTTTTGTTTTTTATCTTGTTTTTGTTTTCACAGAAAGTCGATTAGCTTGGGGAGACATAGACTCTGTTGACTATTAACATATGGAATGGATTCTGTGTGATGCTACAGGAAGAATGTCATGAATGAAGGACTCAGCATTGAAGAGGGTAGGGATCAGACTAGAGTATTAGAAGACTGAGAAAGTTGAGTGGAATGTGATAAATATGGGCAGGAACATGGAGTGCTGCATAATATTGCTGGATTGATAGTATGGACAGATGGTTTGAGTTTGTGGATCATGGACTGTGCTGATGCCAGTGGACAGTGAGAGCAACAGATCAGATTGGGACTATTTGAAGTTAATCTTCGAATGAAGATGGAAGGATGGAGAATCTTAGGATGCTTCTTTATTGCTGGGGATGATTGATGATCAAATATTGCTACCATAGTCAGACAGTACAAGAAAATGATCAGAGAGCCATAGATGATTCAAATGGGGGAGATGACTTATCTTCTAGCCTGTACCTGGATTTTCCTTATTTCCCCGAGTTCCTTATTTTTTTCTTATTTGGCTAGTTCATTTATTTACATTTAAAATGTTATTCCCTTTCCCGGTTTCCCCTCTGCAAAACTTCTATCCCATCCCCCTTACCCTGCTTCTTTGAGGGTGCTCCCCTACCTACCCACCCACTACTGCCTCACTGGCCCAGCATTCCTCTATGCTGAAGCACCAAACCTTCATAGAACCAAGGGGCACTGCTCCCATCGAAGACAGATAAGGCCCCTTCAGCACCTTCAGTCCTTTCGCTAACTCCTCCATTGGGATCCCAGAGATCAGTCTTATGGTTGGTTTTGAATCATCCACATCTATATTGGTCAGGATCTGGCACAGCCTCTCAGGAGACAGGTGTATCAGGTTCCTACCAGCAAGAACTTCTTGGCATCAGAAATAGAGTCTGAGTTTGGCGTCTACATGTGGGATGGATCCCCAGGTGGGGCAGTCTGTTAATGGCCTTTCCTTCAGATTCTGCTCCACTCTTTGTCCCTGAATTTCCTTTAGACAGGAGCAATTTGAGGTTAAAATTTTAGAGATGGGTGGGTGGCCCCATCCCTCAACAAAGAGTTCCTCATTTCTGTAAGAAGCAGAAACTCCTACTTATATTTTTAAGACTAAAACTCCACAAAGCCAATCTTTGCTTAGTTCCTCTTATCTCTGGGTGACAGTTCCTCATGAGACACTGCAGATCTTCTCTCCATGCCATGGGTAATAATACTCAGGAAGTAAAAGTCATGGTTTCCTTTCTTTTTCTATTCATTTAAAATTTTTTTATTAGATATGTTTCTTTACTTACATTTGAAATGTTATTCCTCCCAGTTTCCTATCCATAAGCCCCCATTCCCTCCCCTCTCCATCTCCCATACTGGTGTTTCCTCTATACATCCCCCTTATTGTCCCTCCCCCATATTCACTACACTGGCGGTCCAACCTTGGCAGAAACAAGGGCTTCCCCTTCCACTGGTGCCCCAACAAGGCTATTCTCTGATACATATGCATTTGGAGCCCTGGGTCAGTCTATGTATAGTCTTTTGGTAGGGGTTTAGTGCCTGGAAGCTCTGGTTGTTTGGCATTGTTGTTTTTGTGGGGTTGCAAGCCCCTTCAACTCTTTCATTACTTCCTCTAAATCCCCCAAGGGGTTCCTATTCTCAGTTCGGTGGTTTGCTGCTAGCACTGACCTCTGTATTGGACATGATCTGGATGTATTTCTTAGGAGAGATCTATATCTGGTGCCTTTCAGCATGCATTTTCTAGCTTCACCAATCTTACTTAGTTTTGGTGGCTGTATATATATGGGCAACATGTGGGTGAGGCTCTGAATGGCCATTCCGTGAGTCACTGCTCTAAATTTTGTTTCCATATCCCCTCTTATGCTATTTTCCCCTTTTAAGAAGGAGTGGGAGCATCCACATTTTGGTCATCCTTCTTCTTGATCTTCCTGTGGTTTGTGGATTGCATCTATTGTGCATTCGAACTTTTTGGCTAATATCCATTTATCAATGAATGCATACCAAGTGTGCTTTTCTGTGATTGAGTAATCTCACTCAGGATGATATTTTCTAGTTAATTCCATTTGCCTATGAATTTCATAAAGTCATTGTTTTTGATAGCTGAGAAGTATTATATTGTGTAGATGTATCACATTTTTTGAATTCATTCCTCTGTTGAAGGGCAACTGTGTCCTTTCCAGCTTCTGGGTATTATAAATAACATTGCTATGAACATAGTGGAGCATGTGTCTTTGTTGTATGTTGGAGCATCTTTTGGGTATATGCCCAAGAGAGGTATAGCTGGGTCCTCAGGTAATGGAATGTCCAATTTTCTGAGGAATCTCCAGACTGATTTCCAGAGTGGTTGTACCAGTGCGCAATCCCACAAAAAAATGGAGTGTTCCTCTTTCTTCACATCCTTGCCAGCATCTGCTGTCACCTGAATATTTTATCTCAGCTATTCTGACTGGTGTGAGGTGGAATCTCAGGGTTGTTTTGATTTGTATTTCCCTGATGACTAAGGATGTTGAACATTTCTTTAGGTGCTTTCTGGCCATTCGATAATCCTCAGCTGAGAATGTTTTATTTAGTTCTGTAGTCCATTTTTAATAGGGTTGTTTGTCTTTCTGGAGTTAAACTTCTTGAATTCTTTGTATATTTTAGATATTAGCCCTCTATCAGATGTAGGGTCGATAAAGATCATGTCCCAATCTGTTGGTTGCTGTTTTGTCCTAATGACAGTGTCTTTTGCTTTACAAAAGCTTTACAGTTTTATGAGGTCCCATTTGTTGATTCTTGATCTTAGATCATAAGCCATTGGTGTTTTGTTCAGGAAATTTTCCCCAGTGCCCATGTGTTTGAGATTCTTCCCCACTTTTGCTTCTATTATTTTGAGTGTATCTGGTTTGATGTGAAGGTCCTTGATCCATATGGACTTAAGCTTTGTTCAGGGTGATAAGTATGGGTTGATTTGGATTCTTCTACATGCTGACCTCCATTTGAACCAACACCATTTGTTGAAAATGCTATGTTTATTCCACTGGTAGGTTTTAGCTCCTTTGTCAAAGATCAAGTGACCATAGGTATATGGGTTCATTTCTGGATCTTCAATGTCTCTGTACCAATGCCATACAGTTTTTATCACTATTGCTCTGTAATATTGCTTGAGGTCAGAGATGGTGATTCCTGCAGAAATGATTTTATTGTGAGGATAGTTTTCTCTACCCCATGCTTTTTGTTATTCTAAATAAATTTTCAAATTGCTCTTTCTAACTCTATGAAGAATTAAGTTGGAATTTTGATGGGGATCACATCGGATCTGTATATTTCTAATGGCAAGATAGCCGTTTTTACTCTATTAGTTCTTCCAATCCATCGTCATGGAGATTTTTCCATTTTGTGAGATATTTTTAAATTTCTTTCTTCAGAGACTTGTAGTTCATGTCATACAGATGTTTAGCTTGCTTGATTAGAGTCACATTGAAATATTTTATGTTATTTTTTGAATATTGTGAAGGGTGTCATTTCCCTAATTTCTTTCTCAGTTTGTGTGTCCTTTGAATAGAGGAAGGCTACTGATTTGATTGAGTTAATTTTATTCCCAGCCACTTTGCTGAAGTTGTTCATCAGGCTTAGTCGTTCTCCAGTGAAACTTCTGGGGTCATTTAATTATACTATTGTAACTCTCTTTGTTGTCTGATTGCTCTGGCTAGGACTTCAAGTACTATATTGAATAGGAAGGGAGAGAGTGGGCAGCCTTGTCTCATTCCTGATTTTAGTGGGATTGCTTCAAGTTTCTCTCCATTGAGTTTGATGTTTACTACTGGTTTTCTGTATATTGCTTTTACTATATTAAGGTTTGGGCTTTGAATTCCTGATGTTTCTAAGACTTTTAACATGAAGGGGTGTTGAATTTTTTTCAATGCTTTGTCAGCATCTAATGAGATGATCATGTGGCTTTATTTCTTTGAGTTTGTTTACATATTGGATTATATTGGATTTGTGTATATTGAACCATTCCTGCATCCCTGGGATGAAGCTTATTTGATCATGTTGGATGATCATTTTGATGTGTTCTTGGATTCAGTTTGTGAGAATTTTATTGTGTATTTTAGCATTGATATTCATAAGGGATGTTGGTATGAAATTCTCTTTCTTTGTTGGGTCTTTGTGTGGTTTAGATATAAGCGTAATTTTGGCTTAATAAAAAAGAATTAGGTAGTGCTCCTTCTGTTTCTATTTTGTGGAGGAGTTTGGACAGTATTGATATGAGGTCTTCTATAAAGGTCTGATGGAATTCTGCACTAAATCCTGGGCTATTTTTGGCTGGGAGACTTTTAATTACTGCTTCTATTTCTTTAGTAGTTATGGGATTGTTTAGAAGGTTTATCAGATCCTGATTTAACTTTGGTACCTGGTAACTGTGTAGAAAATTGTTCATTTCATCCAGAATTTCCAGTTTTGTTGAATGAAGACTTTTTTTTGAAGGATCTGGTGATTTTTTTTTTTATTTTTTTCTGAATTTGTTATGTCCCCCTTTTCATTTCTGATTTTGTTAATTTGGGTATACTCTCTTTGCCCTCTAGTTAGTCTGGCTAAGGGTTTATCTATATTGTTGATTTTCTCAAAGAACCAGCTCCTGTTTTGTTGATTCTTTGTACAGTCCTTTTTGTTTCAACTTGGTTGATTTCAGCCCTGAGTTTGATAATTTCCTGTCTTCCACTATTCTTGATTGTATGTGCTTCTTTTTGTTCTAGCGCTTTCAGGTGTGCTGTCATACTGTTAGTGTATGCTCTCTGCAGTTTCTTTTTAGAGGCACTCAGAACTATGAGTTTCTTTCTGAGCACTGCTTTATTGTGTCCCATAATTTGGGTATGTTGTGCCTTCACTTTCATTAAACTCTAAAATGTCTTTAATTTCTTTCTTTATTTCTTCCATGACCAAGTTATCATTGGGTGGAATGTTGTTCAACTTCAAAGTATATGTGGGCTTTCTGTCATTATTTTTGTTGTGTAATACCATCCTTAGTCCATGATGGTCTGATAGGATACATGGGACTCTTGTATCTTTCTGTATCTTAGGAAGCCTGTTTTGTGACTGATTATATGCTCAATTTTGGAGAAGGTACCATGAGGTGCTGAGAAGAAGGTATATCCTTTTGTTTTAGGATGGAATGTTCTATAAATATCTGTTAAGTCCATTTGGTTCATAAATTCCGTTAGTCTCCCTATGTCTCTGTTTAATATCTGTTTCCATGATCTGTCCATTGATGAGAGTGGGGTTTTGAAATCTACTTTTATTTTGTGAGGAGCAATGTGTGCCTTGATCTTTACTAAGGTTCCTTTTATGAATGTAAGTGCCCTTGCATTTTGAGCATGGATATTTAGGATTGAGAGTTAATCTTGGTGGATTTTTCCTTTGATGAATATGAAGTATTCTTCCTTATCTTTTTTTGATAACTTTTCATGGAAAGTCAATTTTATGCCATATTAGAGTGGCTACTCCAGCTTTTTTCTTGGAACCAATTGCTTGGAAAATTGTTTTCTCTCCTTTTACTCTAAGATAGTGTCTGTCTTGTCACTCCTGTGTGTTTCCTGGATGCACTAAAATCCTCTTTACTTATCCAGTCTATTAGTCTATGTCTTTTTATTGTGTTATTGAGTCCATTGATGTTAAGATATATCAAGGAATAGTGATTGTTGTTTTTGTTTTTTTGTTGTTGGAGGTGGCTCTCTTCTTTAGGGTTTGTTGCAAGAAGATTACTTTCTTGATTTTTCTAGGGTGTTGTTTTCTCTTTGTGTTGGAGTTTTGCATCTATTATTCTTTTTATGGTTGGATTCATAGAAAGATATTGTGTAAATTTGGTTTTGTCATGGGTTATCTTGGTTCTCCACCTATGCTAATTGTGAGTTTCCTGGATATAGTAGCTTTGGCTGGCATTTCTGTTCTCTTTGTGTCTGTGTGACATCTGCCCAGGATCTTTTGGTTTTCATAGTCTCTGGTTAGAAGTCTGGTGTCGTTCTGATAGATCTACCTTTATTTGTCACTTGATCTTTTCCGTTTATTGATTTTAATATTCTTTCTTTGTTTTGTGCATTTGGTGTTTTAACTTTTTTTTGATGGGAGAAATTTCTCTTCTGGTTCAATCTATTTGGAGTTCTGCAGGCCTCTTGTTTGTTTATGGGCATCTCTTTCTAGGTTAGGGACATTTTCTTCTATAATTTTGTTGAAGATACTTACTGGCTCTTTAATTTAAGAGTCTTTTCTCTGATCTACACCTATTATCCTTAGGTTTCATCTTCCCATTGTGTCCTGGATTTCCTGAATGCTTTGAATTAGGAGCTTTTTGCAATGTACATTATCTTTGATGGTTGTGTTGATGTTTTCTATGGTATCGTCTGCCCCTGAGATTCTCTCTTCTATCTCTTGTAGTCTGTTGGTGTTTAGATTTTCTATCTCCAGGTTTGTCTCCCTTTGTGCTTTTTTATTGCTTCTATTTCCATTTTTAAATTCTGAATGGTTTTCTTCTTTTTGTTTCTCTGTTTGGTTGTTTTTTTCCTATTATTCTTTAAGGGTTTTTCTGTTTTGTCTTTAAGGGCTTCTTCTTTTTTACCTGTGTTGTCCTCCATTTCTTTAAGGGGGTCATTTATGTTCTTCTTTTTTTATTTATTTTTATTTTTATTTTTTTTATTAACTTGAATATTTCTTATATACATTTCGAGTGTTATTCCCTTTCCCGGTTTCCGGGCAAACATTCCCCTCCCCCCTCTCCTTCCTTATGGGTGTTCCCCCTCCCACCTCCCCCATTGCCGCCCCCCCCAGTCTAGTTCACTGGGGTTCAGTCTTAGCAGGACCCAGGGCTTCCCCTTCCACTGGTGCTCTTACTAGGATATTCATTGCTACCTATGAGGTCAGAGTCCAGGGTCAGTCCATGTATAGTCTTTAGGTAGTGGCTTAGTCCCTGGAAGCTCTGGTTGCTTGGCATTGTTGTACATATAGGGTCTCAGGCCCTTCAAGCTCTTCCAGTTCTTTCTCTGATTCCTTCAACGGGGTCCTATTCTCAGTTCAGTGGTTTGCATTTATGTTCTTCTTAAAGCCCTCTATCTTCGTCATGAGATATTATTTTAAATCCAAATCTTGTTTTTCCAGTATATTTGGATATCTAGTAATTGCTTTGGTAGGAGAACTGACCTCTGATGATGCCATGTAGTCTTGGTTTCTGTTGCTTAGGTTCCTGTGCTTGTCTCTTGTCATCAGGTTATCTCTGGTGTTAGCTTGTCTTATTGTTTCTGACAGTGGCTTGACACTTCTATAAGCCTGTGTGTCAGCACTCCTGTAGATCTGTTTTCTTTCAGCTGGATCTGGAACAGAGGGCTGCTCCTGGTTTTGTGTGACCTGAAGCCTCCAGGCGGGTTGCTAGGTGTAGATGAGTTGGTCTTACTTTTGCTCTCAGGTGTGTCAGGGATCCTGATGACTGGCTTTCAGTTCTGGGTTCAGGCAGAAACTGAAGGTTCCTGTCTGACTGCTTCTATCTTCTTGTGTCCAGAGGGCACTATGTGAGTTCCCCTTGGACCAGGAATGTGAGCATACATGGAGGTCTCCCATGAGCTCTCAGGAATGTGTCTACTTTTGAGAATCTAGCTCTTTCTCCCACAGGATTTGAGTACCGAGAGCTGTGGAACCAATTTAGCTTCAGGAGCAGGTAGAAATCTAAAGGAGATAATTGTTCTTAATGGATAGGCATGTAAACATTCTCTGTTGTAAACTTCTTATTAAATATATAGTTTGAATTTATGTGTAAACTTCTTATAAAGTTTTATCATATGCTCATGTATTGTGCAAAATATATAAGTACTGATGACATACAGGGAAAGAAATTTTTAAAAGACAAGTTGAACTAAACAAGAACTTAGAGGTAAAGGAATACTTTTTGGAAGTAAGGTATTGGTAGCAAGAGAATTGTTACATCAGAGCAGGGCAAGAGAGCAAGATCAAAAGGATAGTGCAGAGTGGAATAACTTAGAGATTAAGAGAGCAATATGGAGAATACAGAGGAAAAAAGAAGCTAGAGTGAAATCAGAAGGTGCAGGCAGACTTCTTACTAATGGACAGAACAGGTCTTTTCTTAATAGCAAGGCAGGCTTAGTATTACTAAAGAGAACAAGGCTTTCTTTATGCAGACTTGCTTTTAATTCATTTAGCAATAAAGTGGCAGAACCTTTTTCTTTCTCTATGGAATAAAGATTGGAGCTCATTTTTCATCCAGATGACTGAGGTAGGAACTCCATAGGTAGGTCCTGACAAAATTAACTAACCTGGATCCTTGGGTCTCTCAGAGTCTGAACCTCCAACCAAAGAACATACATGATATGGATATAGGCCTCACCACACATGTGTAACACATGTGTGCTTGACCTTAATACGGATTTCAAACAACTGTAATGGGAAGTATCCCCAAAGCTGTTTTATGAACATAGGATATGTTTTGCTATTTGGGCTTTATTAGCTGACCTCAGTGGGAGAAGAAATGTCTACCTCGCCGAGATTTAAAGGTACTGGGTGGGGATACCCAGGGGCCCCCCCATAGGCTCTCAGGATAAGGGGAGGTGAGATGGGAGATGGATTGTTGGGTGGGGTGTCTGAGAGTTGGGCGGTGAGCAGGATGTAAAGTGAATAATCTTAAGAAATAAAATCTAACTTTAAAAGAAAAAAGCACAAGAATCTCTGAAGAGCAGAAAGCTCTGATGCAAGGGGCATCAGAGGAAACGAAAATTAGGAGAGAGATGCTGATATAGCATGTGTATTTTTGTTGAATATCACACTTTAATTATTAGTTAGGGGCAACACTCCTTGAATGTGAAGACTCTTTTGTATTTAATAGAGAAAATTTTAAATAGATAAATCACTAGACCAAAAAAGAGACACATGTTAAAAGACTAGATATATAAAGAGAATCCATCAGTCTGCTGCATACAAGAAACACATCCTTGCAAGTGTACCTCAGCAACAAAAATTGAAACTTCCTCAGATCAAAGTATTTGAAAAAATTTTCCAAACAAATACACCCAAGAAACAAACTGTAGTAGCCCTTCTAATATTTAATAAAATAGATTTTCAACAAAAATTTATGAAAAAAGGTGGGGAAGATTACATAAAAGGAAGGACACTCATCAAAAGAAAGACCCACCAAGACATCTCAATTCTGAATATCTGTGCCTGAAATCCAAGGACAATGAAATTCATAAAGGAAAATTTATTGAAGCTTGACTCACACATTGAACCTGACACAATGATAGTGGGAGATTCAATATTCCAGTTTCATCAAGGAAGAGGTTATTGAAAAGAAACTAAACAGAGAAACAGTAAAACTAACAGGTGTTATGAACTAAATGGATTTAACAGATATCTACAGAACTTCACACCCAAATACTAGATGTATGCATTCTTCTCAGCACTGCACAGAAGCTTCTCCAAAACTGATCATATATTTGGGCACAAGATCGAAGTAATACCTTCAATTCTATCAGACCACCATGGATTAAGACTGGACTTCAACAAAAACAGAAACAATAAAAAGTCCACATACTCATAAAAACTGAACGACTCTATACTCAATGATCACTTCGTTGGGGAAGAAATAAAGAAAGAAATTAAAGGTTTTCCATAATTCAATTAAAATAAAGGCAAAACATACTCAAACTTATCAAGAACAAGGAAAACATTGCTAAGAGGAAAATTCATGGTTCTATATGCCTTCATGAAGAAAATGGAGAGATTTCATACTACTGACTTAACAGCATGCCTGAAAGCTCTAGAACAAAAGAAACAGTCACACATGAGGGGAATAGATATCAAACAATGGTAGAACTCATGGTTCAATTTAATCAATTAGAAACAAAGAGAGCAACACAAAAAATTAACAAACCCAAGAGGTGGTTCTATGAGAAAACTAACAAGATTAATAAACCTTTAGATAAACTAACTAAAAAGAGTAGATGTAATACTCAAATTAACAAAATCAGAAGTGAAACAGGAGACAGAAAAACAAAAACTTAGGAAATTAAAAAAAATCATTAGTTCTTACTTCTAAAGTCTATACTCCCCAAAACTGAAAATTATCTAAGCCAAATAGATGACTTTTCAAGACAGATATGTCTTACCTAAGTTAAACAAACACATGGTAAAATATCTAAACCAGAGCCTGTAACCTCAAAGGAAATAGAGTCAGTCACGAAAAGCCTCCTGACCACACTGTTGTTAGGACAAAATGGCAACCAACAGATTGGGAAAAGATCTTTACCAATCCTACAACAGATAGAGGCCTTATATCCAAAATATACAAAGAACTCAAGAAGTTAGACCGCAGGGAGACAAATAACCCTACTAAAAAATGGGGTTCAGAGCTAAACAAAGAATTCACAGCTGAGGAATGTCGTATGGCTGAGAAACACCTAAAGAAATGTTCAATATCTTTAGTCATAAGGGAAATGCAAATCAAAACAACCCTGAGATTTCACCTCACACCAGTCAGAAGGGCCAAGATCAAAACTCAGGTGACAGCAAATGCTGAGAGGATGTGGAGAAAGAGGAACACTCCTCCATTGTTGGTGGGACTGCAAACTGGTACAACGATTGTGGAAATCAGTCTGGAGGTTTCTCAGAAAATTGGACATTGAACTACCTGAGGACCCAGCTATACCTCTCTTGGGCAGATCCCTAAAAGATGCCCCAACATATAACAAAGGCACATGCTCCACTATGTTCATAGCAGCCTTATTTATAATAGCCAGAATCTGGAAAGAACCCAGATGCCCTTCAACAGAGGAATGGATACAGAAAATGTGGTATATCTACACAATGGAATATTATTCAGCTATCAAAAACAATGACTTTATGGAACTCATAGGCAAATGGATGGAACTGGAAAATATCATCCTGAGTGAGGTAACCCAGTCACAGAAAAACACACATGGTATGCACTCATTGATAAGTGGGTATTAACCCAAATGCTTGAATTATCCTAGATGCACAGAACACATGAAACTCAGGGATGACCAAAATGCGAATGCTTCACTTCTTCTTTAAAAGGGGAACAAGAAAACCCTTGGCAGGGAATAGGGAGGCAAAGTTTAGATCAGAGGCAGAAGGAACACCCATTCAGAGCCTGCCCCACATGTGGCCCATACATATACAGCCACCTAATTAGATAAGATGGATGAAGCAAAGTAGTCCAGGCTGACAGGAACCGGATGTATATCTCTGCTGAGAGACACAGCCAGAATACAGCAAATACATAAGCGAATGCCAGCAGCAATCCACTGAACTGAGATAGGGATCCCCATTGAAGGAATCAGAGAAAGGTCTGGAAGAGCTTGAAGGGGCTGGAGACCTTATATGAACAACAATGCCAATAAACCAGAGCTTCCAGGCACTAAGCCACTACCCAAAGACTATACATGGACTGACCCTGGGCTCCAACCTCATAGGTAGCAATGAATAGCCTAGTAAGAGCACCAGTGGAAGGGGAGGCCCGTGGTCCTGCCAAGACTGAACCCCCAGTGAATGTTATTGTTGGGGGGAGGGTGGTAATAGGGGGAGGATGGAGAGGGGAAGCCCATATAGAAGAGGAGGAGGAGGGGTTAGGGGGATGTTGGCCCGGAAAGCAGGAAGGGGAATAATAACTGAAATGTAAATAAGAAATACTCAAGTTAATAAAGATTAAAAAAAAAAGGCCTCGTGACCAAAAATGGCCAAGGCTAGATGGTCTTATTGAAGAATTTTTCATACTTTTAAAGAAGAACTAATACCAATACTCCTCAAATTATTTCACAAAACAGAAACAGAAGGAACATTACTTAATTCATTCTATAAGGCCACAATTACTCTGATTACTCACAATTACCTGATTACACAATTACTCTAAACCACACAAAGACTGAAGAAAGAGAACATCTGACCAATTTTGCTTATGGATATTGATGTGTAACCTCAGTAAAACTCTAACAAACAAACCAAATCCAAGAACACATAAAAACATCATACATCATGATCAAGTAGGCTTTATCCCAGGGATGCAGGGGTGATTCAATATAAGAAAATCAATCAATGTAATTCTCAATATAAAAAACTCAAAGGGAAAAAGATCACATGAGCATCTCATTAGATGCTGAAAAAGTCTTCAACAAAACCCAACACCCCTTCATGGTAAAGGTCTTGAAGAGATCAGGGATTCTAGGCATATAACTAAAAATAATAGAAAGCAATATATAGTAAGCCAATAAATAACATAAAATTAAATGCAGAGAAACTTGAAGCAATATGCCTGAATTCAGGGATAAGACAAGGCTGCACAAATTCTTCCTATTATCCAGTATCATACTTGAATCAAGAGCAGTAAGACAACAAAAGGAGGTCTATGGCATACAAGTTGGAAAGAGTCAATATTTTGCTATTCACAGATGATATGGTAATATATATAACTAACCATCAACATTGTACTAGAAAACTGCTCTAGCTGAAAAACAACTTCAACAAAGTGGCTTGATATAAAATTAACTCAAACAGATGAGTAGCCTTCCTTTAAACAAAGGATAAATGGACTGAGAAAAAATTAGGGAAATAACACCCTTTAAAATAGTTACGTATAGCACAAAATACCTTTGTGTCAATGACCATCTAGAAAATATCATCCTGAGTGAAGTAACCAAGTCACAAAAGAGCACACATGGAATGCACTCACTAGCAAGTGGATATTAGCCCAAAGGCTTGGAATACCCAAGAAAAAATTCACAGATCATATGAAGCTCAAGAAAAAGGAAGACCAAAGTGTGAAAGTTTCATTCCTTTTTAGAAGGGAGAACAAAATACTCATGGGAGGATATACAAGGACAAAGAGAGGTGCAGGGACTGAAGAAAAAGGTCATCCAGAGACTGCCCCAACTCGGGATCCATCCCATATGCATCGACCAAACTGAATCACTACTGCTGATACCAAGAAGTGTTTTCTGATAGGAGCCAGATATGGGTGTCTCCTGAGAGCCTCTGCCAGAGCCCTACTGATACAGATGAAGGTGGTTGCAACTAACTATTGGACTGAATAAGGGAAGCCCAATGGAGAAGTTAGAGAAAAGATCAAAGGAGGTGAAGGGGTTTAGAATACCATAGGAAGAACAACAATATCAACCAACCAGTCCCCATCAGAGCTCCAGGGACTAAACCACCAACCAATGAGAACACATGGAGGGACCCATGACTCCAGCCACATATGTAGTAAAGGGTGACATTGTCCAGCATCAATAGGAGGAAAAACCCTTAATCCTGTGACGGCTTATTTCTCCAATGTAGGGAAATGCCACTGTATTGAGGTGTGAGTGGGTGGATGGGAGTGCGAGCATCCTCACAGAAGTAGGGGAAGGAGGAAGAGGATATGGGAGGGGGGAGGAGATAACATTTGAAATGTAAATACATAAAATATCCAAGAAAAATAAAATTAAAATAATACCTTGGTGTAATTTGAACCAAGCAATTGAATAATCTGTGTGACAGATTTCAAGTCCCCGAAGAAAGAAATTTAAGAAAATATTAGAAGTTGGAAAGGTCTCACATGCTCATAGATTGGTAAGATTAAAATAGTGAAATTGGCCATCCTGCCAAAAGCAATCTACAGATTCAATACAATTAGATTCAATATAGCAACGCAGTATTTTTTTTTTTTTTTAGAGTTTGAAATAGCAGTTCTCAATTTCACATGGAAAAATAAAAAACACAGAATAGCCAAAACAGTCTTAAATAATAAAAGAAGTTCTGGAGGCATATCCATCCCTGACCTCAACCTTAACTATAATACAATAGTGATTAAAAACCACATGGCATTGGTACAGAGACAGACAGGTTATTCAAAGGAAAAGAATCAAAGACCAGAAATGAATTCATACACACAAGGACAGTTCATTTTTTTGACAAAGAATCCCAAACCATACAATGGGAAAAAACATCTTCACTAAGTGATGCTGATCTAACTGGATGTCTGCATGTAAAGGAATACAAATAAAACCATATTTATCACTGTACAAAAACTCATGTCCGCATGATGGGAAACAGTCTTTAATGCATTGGTACAGGAGAAAATTTCCCAAACAGAATACCAATGGTTGAGGCTTTAAGATAATGGGGACCTCTTAAAACTGAAAAGCTTCCATAAGGCAAAGGACACTGTTAATAGGACAAATAGCCTCCCTATGGAATAGGAAAAGACCTCCACTAATCCTATGTCTGACAGGTTAATATCCAAAATATATTAAGAGCTCAAGAAGCTAGACTCCTCCAAACCAAATAATCTGATTAAAAATGTGACACAGAACTAAACAGCAAACTTTCAACAGAGGAATCTCCAATGGCCAAGAAGAACTTTAAGAAATTTTAAGTTTATAGTCATCAGGGAAATGCAAATCAAATGAATCTGAGATTCCATCTTATACCCATCAAAATGGCTAAAACCTTACACTCAAGCAACAGCACATTCTGGTGAGGATATGGAGAAAGGGGAACACTCCTCCATTGCTGATAGGATAACAAACTTGTACAACCACTCTGAAAATCCAATTGGTGGTTTCTCAGAAAATTGGAAATAGTTCTACCTGAAGAGCCAGCTATATTGCTCCTGGGGATATACCCAAACCATGCTCCACCATACCACAGGGACATGCTCTACTATATTAACAGCAGCTTTATTTGTAATAGTTAGAAGTTGGAAACAACCCAAATATCCCTCAACAAAAGAATAGATAAAGAAAAAATGTGGTACATTTAAACAATAGCTATTCAGCTATTAAAAACAAGTGCATCATAAATTTTGTAGTCAAATGGATGGAACTAGTAGAGGTCATTCTGAGTGAGGATACCCAGATGCAAAAGGTCATGCATGGTATGTCTTCATTGATAAGTGCATACTAACCAAAAAGTACAAGATACCCATGGTACATCCCATAGACCCAAAGAAGTTAAACAAGAAGGAAAGCTCAATGTGTATGCTTGAATATCACTTAGAATGGGGAACAAAATAGTCATGGGAGGCAGAGGGAGAGACCTGAGTGGGACAATGGAAAAGGAGTTGTATAGAAGGCAAGATAATATGTGTGGAAAGGCAGGAGAGAGGCCCATAGTGCCAGAAGAATTAATGGAAAGCTGCAGCTACATGGGTTGGGAGTTGGGTAGAAATCTTAGAAATTCCCAGAGACCTGGGATGGATGAGTCTCCTAGGAAACAATGAGGGTGATATTAGCTGAGATGCTTAATAGTGGGAACATAGAACCTGAAGAGACCACTTACTGTAACAGGCGGGAGACATCCAGTGGAGGAAGATTGACACCATCCCACCCACAAAATTTTTTGACCAAAAATTTATATTATCTAAAAGAAATGCAGGGGCAAAGATGGAGCAGAGACTGAAGGAATGGTCAACCAATAACCAGCCCAACTTGAGACCCATCCTATGGGCAAGCATCTGTCTCTAACTCTATTGATGATATTCTGTAATGCTTACAGATATGTACCTAGCATAATTGTCCTCTACGAAGCTCTACCTAACATCTGACTGAAACAGATACAAATACCCACACCCAAAACATTGGACAGAGGTTGTGGACCCTTATGGAAGTGTTGGGGAAAGGATTAAAGGCCTTAAATGGGATAGAAACCCTGGAAAGAGACCAAGATTGTCAACTAATCTGGACATTGGGAGCTCTTTGAGCCTGAGCCACCAACCAAAGAGTGTATACAGGCTAGACTGACACCCCCACCCCGGCACATTTATAGCATAGGGCTGCTTTGTCTGGCCTCAGTGGGGAGGGTGTACCTAATGCTGTAGAGACTTGATGGGCCAGAGTTGGGAGGATACCTATGGGGCCACATCCTCTCAGAGACTAGGATAGGGGGATGAAGGGAGGGGCGCTATGAGAGTGCATCAAAAAGGGGCAGCATTTGGAATGTTAATTAATCAGTTAAGTAATTAATACAACAAAGCTCTTATTACCCTAGCTAGTGGAATAAACCCCAGTCCTTTACTGACACCATGGATAGCAAGAAGGTTTCACTTCAAGCCATGCTTCATCTACCTCATTTCTCTATAATCACAAATAGCTGCAGATAGAACTTCTCTCTTCATAAGCCAGTTACTTCCCTATGAGTGTGAGTGAGCATTGTTGCTAGACTCTCAAAGTTCCTCCTAAGTGTCCTTCCTTCACGTCAAATATTTTCACAGCACTCAGTTTATAGCATAATTTGTTATCTTTCTAGCCTTAAAATTTTAGTCTGGAGAATATAAAGGCCAGTAATATAGGAAGCTTGCAAAGCAGCAGAGACAGATTGAATACTTGAGTGCAGTCCTTTTTCCCAGACTTTCTAAGGACAAGAACTATTCCTTCCATTAACCAGATAGTTATGGTTGTCTCCTGAGCTCAAGTCACATCCACTTGGTGCTAGACCAGAGAGTCACTGGTTCTGAAAAGTGGTCAACTCTGTAGACTGAGGAAGGCAAAGTCAGAAATGATGAGTAAATCAGCCACAGCTTTGTACAAATTGGGACTCTACAGATATGGGGAAGTTAAATCACTCCAAAATTGGAAATTTAGTGAATTCTGAATTGAAACTGCATTAAAAAATGTCAAGTGATGACTTGAGAAGAGTAGGAGACAGATGTAGGAGTGCTTACTCATTGATGAGTATCAGCAGCTTCTCTAAGAAGTGAAATTCTTCCAGGGTATTATAGCCACATCTCCTCTTTATACAATGATTGTGTTGTAAGATTTGACCTTTAAACAATGGAAAATATTTAGGCAAAGGAATATGACCACTTTAACACTCTGAGGAGATCACTGTGATGGAGTGATGATGGAAGATCTTATTGATAGAAACTTAATACATTTCCAGTAATAATCTGAACACAGATGATGTTCCTATCAGTATAGTAAGTTTTTAGGTCAATCTCAAGTTTATCCATTTTATGGAACTGAGTTCATGAATGTATTTACATTCAGTGAATTAAATTAAAGATGTTCATCTGACAAGGGTTTCAGTGATGCTTTCTGTTCTCTCTTATCTCTGGGAAGCAACTGTTAAAAGCACAAAATTTTATGAACTGAATCTCTCTCACTGTGTCTGCCTGGGCATGTGCATGTTTCAGAGAGAGAGAGAGAGAGAGAGAGAGAGAGAGAGAGAGAGAGAGAGAGAGAGAGAGAGAGAGAGAGAGTTTGGTGTATGTGTGGTAGAAGTAGTTTGTATTCTGGAATGAGTTTGATTTGCAGCAAGATGTGAATTCGCTTCAGGGAGAGATTATCTGTTGACTGTGAATGTTACATGGATATTACATGTGATAATGCAGAAAACAGAGCCCTACAGAGGATTCTGCATGATGGAGGGTATGAACCATAGTATACTGTTGAAATGGCATCTGATCTGTTGTGGATAGTAGCATGAACTGAGTCAGGGCCTAAAGAAATGCAGGAGGTAGATGGTATCATAGTATTGATGCCTTGATTCTTCACTGTGCCTGGACTGGACTGACAGTAAGGTTAGGACTGTTTGGAATTAATGTCAGAATGTGAAAAGGAGGAGAAGATGAGGATGACCCCTTATTGCCTGCTTCAGTTGATTTTAAGATCATAATTGGCTATACAGTCAGTACCAGAGAAAGTTTAAGGAGAGTTTTAAAGCTGTAGTGACCCACTGAGAGTTGATCTCTCTGTCCTGGGACTGTACATTCTTAATGAGTATTTTCTGTTTTTTCTTCTAAATTCTTAATTTCTGTATAGACCAACTTGTCTCCCTCCCATCTCTGCATCTAAATTTCTTTAGGAATTCTATCTTCTCAGCCTTTGTTCTCTCCTGGCCGCATCTTCAATCTGACTTTTCATGCTCTATCTCAATGTCTCAGATATCAATGCTTAGAAGGAGAAATACATTTTATTCCATGTAAGCTACAAGAAAAACGAAAATAAGGTAATAACCTTCTTTTCTGGACTAGTGTGACACTCAACCCAGAAACATGCAATCTAGTTTATAATTCCCAAGATTAAAAAAGTGTGCTGCTTCTTTTTAACTAGACACAAATTAGGGTCACTTTGGAAAAGGGACGCTCTATTAAGAAATTGCCTTGATCATGTTT
>NC_046155.1:176397501-176406281 GCF_011064425.1 Rattus rattus | reverse complement strand
CCTCAGGCAGTTCAATGTCCAATTTTCTGAGGAACCTCCAGACTGATTTCCAGAATGGTTGTACCAGTCTGCAACCCCACCAACAATGGAGGACTGTTCCTCTTTCTCAGAGGAACATCCACAGAGTGGAATCTTAATGTCAGCCTCCATGTTCTCTCCGTGACTTCTCTTGCAGTCTCCTCTGATACAGTCTCCTCCTCTTTCCTCAAACTTTTCTCCTGCCCATCCTTCCTTCTCATCCAATAACAGGCCTCATTCTTGTACCTGTCTTCACTTGTATGACAATCCTACAGATAGGACCTTATAAAAAGAAATAGAAAGAATGTTTTATAAAAATTCAACCTATGATGGAATAGACTTTATTTCATGTCTCTCCTTAAAGAGAATTAAATATCTGTTTCAACAGTATTGTAGATGTAAACTAACTGACCAATGTTACCAATCTCAATTAAGATACTAAACACATGCCCTGCACTGCCTGTCCTACAATTTTTTGCCCTTGGGTATAATAACCTTATATTCTTTATGTAGAAGGAAGAATGCTCAGTTTAGATGTAACAACATTACTACCTAAAACTATCACTTCTCCAAACATTTAGCAATTGCCTATCACTTCTTTGGTAAGGATGGGATCTCATGTCCAACTCCTCTCTCCATGCTGCATTGGTCTAGCTTGAACTTGCATTGGTCTTGGTCACTGTCACACCTTTTTATGAAGTTCATAAATGCAACTACCCTTCTATGTCTAGAAAAGAGTTTCCTTGTTTTATGGCCTTTTTTGCAATCTCATCTTCTATATCTCATGATCTCTGAGTATATAGAAAAGATATGATATAAACATCTCATTTATGGTCAAGAATTCTATAGTCCCTCATTCTCCACAACAATTCCAGTTGTGGATATCTGTATAAATAACATTCTGTCACAAATGCAAGCACTTATGCTGAAAGTTGAGAAATGCATTAAAATGAATCTAAGCATAAGTCTCTAAGAGTCAATTATACTATACTCTTATATACAGTTATATAATACTATATCCAATTAGCAGAGTAAGAGTAGTTGGTTCTCCATCAAGTCCATTATCCTAAAGAAATATTATATTAATTATCCAAAAATTAATAAATATTATGCAATGTAACAAAATGGTGATCTTAACATTTACTTCTTAATTGGGTTCACATTTTTCTCCAGATAACCTCAAGAACCTGCATATTCAAATTGGGCTCTTAGTGACCATGGTCCTTGTCTTCCTCCTCCTCATCATCATCATCATTTATTTTTCTTACTTTTCCAAAAAGAGTAAGTCTCAGAAACAAGCAGGTGGGTTTCATCTGCGTAGTATGATTTTTTAAAAAAGAGTGGAGGAATACTGGTGTATATTTTCCCTTACAAGAGAACATTTGGCACAAGACAAGGAAAATTAAGATGGGGCTTTCTAGAGCTGAAGGGGCTTGCAACCCCATATGAACAACAATGCCAACCAACCAGAGCTTCCAAGGACTAAACCACTACCCAAAGACTATACACGGGCTGATCCAGGGCTCCAACTGCATATGCAGCAGAGAATAGTCTTGTTGGAGCACCAGTGGGAGGAGAAGCCCTTGGTCCTGCCAACTTGGACTCCCAGTGCAAGGGAATGCTGGGGGGTGGTAAGGGAGGTGGATGGGGGAACACCAATATGGAGGAGGGGGTGGGAATGCAGGCTTATGGACAGGAAACTGGGAAGGGAATAACATTTGAAATTTAAGTAAATACATATATCTAATAAAATTTTTTAAAAACACAGGGCTTTCTAGAGAGAGCAACAGAGATCCTGGACTTTTTCTCAGCTCGTAGAACACAGACTAAAATCTCAGTGCATCTTCTGCAACTTCATATTTAAAGCATGAAGTGTTATATCAGGAAATTCGTGTGTGTGTGTGTGTGTGTGTGTGTGTGTGTGTGTGTGTGTGTGTGTGTGTGCAGAAAGAGAGAGAGGCAAAGACAGAGATAAACAGAGAAAGAGACAGAGAGAGACACAGAGACAGAGATGATTGGATGAAAAGGGAGATGGAGGGAGAGAGAATGTAGTAAAGAAAGAATTGTGAGGATGGAGCATGTGTAGGATGGAGCTCTAAACAAAGAGAGGCAGATTTCTGAGTCTGTTTTGCAGCAGGTAATGAGCCATGGTTTTTACCACATGTCCTACTAGCACATTAGATTTGAAATGAGAATGCTGGAGTACTTCACTATTTCTTTTTAATTTCTCCTGTCTCCTAAAAATACAGGCAGCATTTCAGAACAAGAGTCTAAAGTTAAAGCAACAATAAACAGACAGGTAGGTCTTCCTGAGCATGCTATCTTCTACCCAGTCTAATATCCCCTCATACTCTGCAATAATATATGCATACAACATCATATAATATTTACCTCTTTTTAGGATCCTGAAAGACAAGAAGAGCAGGAGGTGACATACATAGAATTTGAGCAGAGGATCTTCAACAAAACCTTGATGCCTCCTATTTTCCAGAGTCCCAAGGAGTTTTCTATAGATACTGTTGTGTACACGGAAGTTATGAAATGATAAACTGAGATCAAAGAATATCTTCGCCCTATGAGTTCTCAAAGAAAGATCCAAGGAAGTCTTTTTCGGAAAACAGAGCCCATCCATCAACAAAGACTGTTTGATGCAGTGAAATAAGAGCTGAAATATGAAGGCAGAGGTCTTTAACTTTGGGATTATCCTTCATTATTCCAATACAGTTCTAATGTAGCATGCCTTTGCATAAAAAGACTATGGTCTTCACTGACCACTGGACAGAAATCAAAGTCTACTGATTAGTCCATGGTTCTCTACTTTTTTCATTGCTGCAGACCTCTACAATCTAACCAGCTATGTTTTCTAGAGCTCCTTGAAGCTGTACTCTGTCTTACAATTACATACCAACAAAAGGCTCATTCTTTTTATTACTATATATTACCAATATGTAATAATGTTGTACAACATAAGGGTTCTCATAGGAATCTTATTTGTTTGTAGGTAGGGATAGATAGATAGATAGATAGATAGATAGATAGATAGATAGAGATTGATAGATATTTTTCACACCCAGTTACCCTACCTTGACTCTCTACCACTCCTGTTAACATCCTCTCGGAAGCCTAATTTTAACACAGAGCCTTAACATATGCTGTTCTGTGTTCTCCAGGTGCTACCTGCTAAAGTCTTCTACCAGGAGCATGTACTCAAAATCCAAGAGGTCACATAAGACACAAAACTCCAAGAAGATGCCTTACTGAATGTAAAGACTCAATAGCCACCAGAACCCAATATCACTTAGGCCAAAAGAAAAGAGGAGAAACAAAACCAAGGGGAAAACATCAAAAACACCCATTTAATAAAGATAAACTCAGAAATCAGCACCTAAACCTTTAATAACCACAAAGCCCAGGTGACTGGAAGACAATGTAAGAACACAATTAATAACATCCAGGGCAATATAGCACCACCAGAGCCCATATATCCTACTATACAGCAGACCCTGGATAGTCCAACACAGCAGAACCAGATGAAAATGGCCGTAAATACAATCTTATGAAGATGATAAAGACCTTTAAAGAGAAAATAAATCCCTTAAAGAAATACAAAATTATAATCAAATGGGTGAAGGAAATGGGGAAAAGTTTAAGATCTGAAAACAGAAATAGCAGTCATAAAGAAAACACAAACTGATGGAATCCTGAATCAAAAGCTAGGTATGTGAACAGAAACTACAGGTGCAAGCATCACCAACAGAATACAAAATATGGAAGAGAGAATCTCAGGCATAGAAGATTTTATAGAAGAAATTAATACATCAGTCAAAGAAATTCCCACCCCTAGTCAAGGACGTATTGTCAAATGATAGGAATTAGGAAAGGAAGAGTTGGGTTTAGAATATTAATACTATTAAAATGGCCATGCTCCAATGGAAGGCCATACATCCAAGAATAGATAAGCATCACAAATTTAAATTTGTGAATTAAAAGAAAAGAGAGAGAACAAAAGTTAGTTGATACATTCAGGAGGAGTTGGGTCAGGGGCTGAATAAGATCAAAGCACATTGGATATAATTTTTAAATATACAATAAAAATGAAACAAAAATGCAGATGGTAAATGGTTCTGTCATATGTAGTTTCTCACATGGAATTCTGAGAATACATATAAGATGTGACATACATGTAAGTAATGGTAGGGAGGACCCTTTTAGAATGCTCTGGGGTTTATAACTGTAAAATGTGAAATGGACAGCATTTCATATGTCATGATGCACTGTGAAGGGTGAATGTATTGATCCCACTCTATTGTCGTTCTGCAGTTTTCCTGACTTTGGCAGACTGGATGACAGTGATTCCTCAATTTTTATTTCTTAAAAGTTACTTGTAAATAATTCTCTTTTCAAGTGACTTGCTCATAAGTGTTCCATCTCACTAGCCTTATATAACTAATAGAACACAAAGACTTAAGTGTTCAGAGGGCTAATTTGACATAGATACTAGTGTTTAGTTCATCTGCTTTGTAATGCATGCAAATATAACACCTTTAAAACAATAATTAAATTCCCTAAGGAAAAAATGTGAAATCCAGACCATTCCCTTACATGTAGTATTTGTATAAAATTTTCCCTTCTGATTGCTTTCTCCCTTTTTCAGTCCCCAATTACCTCCTGTTCAGGAGAAACAGAAATTCAAGGAGCATTTCATTGTTCCTGGGAAGGAAGTCAAATTTACCCTCCTGTTTACTTACAGGTCTCTGGTGCAAAAGTTAGAAATGAGTAGTCCCTAGAGGTGCCACACTGCCACCAAACAACTTCTGTCACTGTAAAGATTGAGAATACCAGAGTGGAAATGGAAAGGCTAAGATTAAAGAGACATGAGACAGCTGAGTCAAAACAAGAGGCCAAGCAGTATTTATTCCTAAATTTCCACAATAAAGAAGAATCATTTGCTCACTACCTTTAGAGTCTGGTTCTATATACAATTTCTAGATGTATTTATTAGAAAAAAAGAGTGATAAAGGAGAAATAGGTGATCAATGATGCTGTCTATCCTCTTCTTGTGGAAAGCTTTTTGAGTTTGGTAAGAAGAAACACATACTTCATCCAGACCCAAAAAGACAAACATGGCATGTATTCACTAATTAGTGGATATTAGCAAAGTAAAGGACAAAAACAATGCTATAATCTACAAACCCAGAGATGATAAATAACAAGAAGGTCTCAAGTGTGGAATATATGAATCACACTGTGAAAGGGAAATAGAATAGATATAGTGGGTGGGTGGGGCGAGGGTTCTTGTTGGAGAGTGGTGATGGGAACTGGGGGGGTTGGGGATGAAAGATGGAAAGAGATAAAACTGGAATTGGAGTGTGTCTCTGTGATGATCTTAAAGTGTAGTACAATAGAAAGTCTCAGAATTCTATGACAGTGTTCCTAGCTAAGACACGTGGAAATGGGGGAAACAAATCCTGAACCAGCATGACTTCCACTGGAGGGACAGAGACAGCAAACCAGCCACAAAATCTTCAACCTACAATTAGTCCTGCCTACATGATGTGCTGGAGTAAAAGTGGCACAGAAATTGTGGGAGGGACCAAACAATGACTATATCAGCTTGAGATCCATGCCATGAGATACAGCCCACTCCTGACACTGCTTAGAGGACCAAGAAAAAGAGGTTTGATATCCCAGAGATCTAAGATAGAACAAAACATGTCTGGAAATAGTCAATGAAATGAATCCTGATGATATTCATCTGTGCTCATCAATTGTTACCTAGCCCAATTGTCCTCAAAGAGACTCAGCCAGAAATTGATGGAAACAAATGCCAAGACCCACAGCTAAACATTAGGCAGAGCTTGACCAGTTCTATGGAATGGAAGAAGGAAAATTTGTAGGAGCCAGAGAGGTCATGGACACCACAAAAAAAAAAACCTATGGGACCTAACTTAGCTTCATAGGAGCTCACAGAGACTGAAGAACCAACAGCCCCTTGCATGGGACTAATCTAGGTCCTCTGAACATGTGTTACAGTTGTGTGGTTTAGTCTTCTTGTAGGACTCCTAATAGTGTAAGCAGGGACTGTCTCTGACTCTGCTGTCTGCTTTTGGGACCCTTTCTTCTTACTGGATTTACTCATCCAACCACAGTAGGAGAGGAGGTGGTTAATCTTACTACAACTCAATAGGCCATGATTGCTTGATATCCATGGTAGGCCTGACTTCATCTGAAGAAAAAAGGAAAAGTGTATGGGGTACAGAAAGAGGAAATTTGGAAAGGAGAAGAGAAAAGCAAAACTGCAGTTGGGATATTAAAAATAAATAAATAGTACATGATTGGGTGACATCATATCATTCACAATGCTGTGCGCTGGGACTCTCTTTAGTTCCACTTTCCCCCAAAGAAGACATCCCATGTCATTGCTATGCTATCATTCCCCACTCTCGCCTCCTCTGGATTCCTAGGGAGCACTGTTCTTTATAACAATTGCTTGCTTGACTCTTCACTCCCATAATTATGTTCAACAATACATAATTCTATCTCCACTGTGGAAGCAGGGTGCTAAAACTTAGAGGAACCATGTGCGTTATGATTCTCATGAGAATAACCCACATAGCCTCATATATGGCAAGTTTGGTCCCTAGCTGCTGATAATATTTTGGAAGGCTGTGGAAACCAAAAATTTGCTGATGGAAGGAGTTCATTGAGATCTTGTCCTTTGGGGTTGTATTTAGTCTTTATCTCCTTCACCTGTTTCTTTTTGCTTCTAGACTGCCATTAAATCATATCCTATGCTCTTCCACACTACTGTCTCCATGGTGTTATGCCACACCATAAAAACAGCAGTAAAGTTAGCGTACCATATTTTTGGTCTTTTGAAGACAGGAGACAACATAAATCTCCCTTTAGGTTATTCTAAGGCATTTTCTATAGTAACTAAAACTACCATGCCAATCATTGAAATCATCAAATTAAAGACTGGACAAGACTGGTTTGGAAACTGGCAATGTCAATTCAGATTCTGAAATCTGCATATGGGTAGAACATTATCAATTAGAGTAGTCCTAAAATAATAGAAATGTTGTTATAATATACAATAGAAAGATGATGAATTCTATGGCACAAAGCTGAGATACATGGAGCTGGATAGGGGAAGATCACAGGGCAGAATCCAGGACTCCACAGAGAACAAAAAAAAAGCTAATTTTCTTTTTGGATTCCTTCATTATGGTTCACTGTCAGTTTTATCTCAAATTAGAGTTAAAATTTAAATCTTATATTAAAATTAAAATTTTTACATGAAAATTTCAGTAAATTTACATATACTCATTAACCAAGTGTTACAATATCACTATTAAATTGCTTCAAAATTGACATTTTTATTGGTTATTTTATTTATTTGCATTTCAAATATTCTCTCCCCTCTGCAAACCCCCTATGAAAATTCCCCCTCCCCTTTGCATCTAAGAGGTTGCTCCCCCACCCACCCTCCAACTCCCACCTCACTTCTGGGACATAAAGCCTCCACAGGACTAAGGGCTTCCCAGCACATTGATGCAAGATAAGGCAACCCTCTACTACAAATGTAGCTGGAGCCATGGACCCATTCACATATACTCTTTGGTTGGTGGTTTAGTTACTGGAAACTCTGGGGAGTCCAGTTAGTTGATATTGTTGTTCTTCCTATGAAGTTGCAATCTCTTTGTGCTCCTTAAGTACTTCCCAAACTCTTCCCTTGGGGTCCCTGGGCTCAGCCCAATCATTGACTGTATTGGCATCAGTATTAGTCAATTGCTGGCAGAGCCTTTCAGAGGAGAGCTATGCTAAGCTCCTGTCAGCAAGCACACCTTGGCATCAGCAATAGTGTCTGAACTTAGTGTCTGCAGACAGGATGGATGCCTAGATGGGGCAGTCTCTAGATGGCCTTTCCCTCAGTCTCTAGACCATTTTTTCCTCCCTGTATTTCCTTTAGACACGAACAACTTGGGGTCAAATTTTTTGAGATGGGTGAGTAGCACCATACCTCAACTGGGGACCATGCTTATCTACTCAAGATGTTCTTTTTTTTTTTTTTTTAGGTGTTGCACACGTGGATCTTTATTTACTGCCCTCCCACCTTGAAAACAAGTATAATTATTTATTTATTTATCAAACAGAATTTTACACAATATTTTTTGAGCATATTCTCTCTCCTTTCTTAATCACTTCCCTAAACAGCTAACTTCATGTTCTTTCTCTTTGTTAAAAAAAAAAACACCCACAAAAATCCTAGAGTCTGATCTGTATTGGCCAACTACTCCTGAGTGTGAGGTAAGTCCTGGAATGCTGATAATACCCAGGGTCACTCCCTTGAAGAAAACCAATTTTCTCTCTCTTAATAGCTATCAGTTGCAAATAGGTTCTTGACTAGGGTTGGTATTTTGTGTCCACTTCCCCCACTCCATACAGCTTTCTTGTTCTGCAAAAACAAATTTTATTCGTCATCTATGGCTACCAAATAATGCTGGAAGAATACCTTGTGTCTTAAACCTCCTCTGAGAAAAGGTGATTCGGTGTCATTAACGATCAATCTCAGGAGAGAGCCACCCTACCTAGAAAAGGAACCATAGCCCTTGAGCTCCTACTGCATGCAGACGATCTATGCATTCCACATCAGAAAGGTAGAGAGGAAAGTCCTAGTCTTTTTTTTTGTGTGTGTGTGTGTGTTTTCTTTCCTCAAATTTTTCATATTGTTTTTTTTTTCTATTTTTTTTATTAACTTG
>NC_046155.1:176266486-176397422 GCF_011064425.1 Rattus rattus | reverse complement strand
TTTGTTTTATATAATAGATCACGTTGATGGTTTTCCATATATTAAACCATCCCTGCATGCCTGGGATGAAGCCTACTTGATCATGGTGGATGATTGTTTTGATGTGCTCTTGGATTCGGTTTGCCAGAATTTTATTGAGTATTTTTGCATCAATATTCATAAGGGAAATTGGTCTGAAGTTCTCTTTCTTTGTTGGCCTTTGTGTGGTTTAGGTATAAGAGTAATTGTGGCTTCATAGAAGGAATTCGGTAGTGCTCCATCTGTTTCAATTTTGTGGAATAGTTTGAATAATATTGGTATGAGGTCTTCTATGAAGATCTGATAGAATTCTGCACTAAACCTGTCTGGACCTGGGCTCCTTTTGGTTGGGAGACCTTTAATGACTGCTTCTATTTCCTTAGGAGTTATGGGGTTGTTTAACTGGTTTATCTGTTCCTGATTTAACTTTGGTACATGGTATCTCTCTAGGAAATTGTCCATTTCCTGTAGATTTTCAAGTTTTGTTGAATATAGGCTTTTATAGTAAGATCTGATGATTTTTTGAATTTCCTCTGAATCTGTATTTATGTCTCCCTTTTCATTTCTGATTTTGTTAATTTGGATACACTCTCTGTGTCGTCTCGTTAGTCTGGCTAAGGGTTTATTTATCTTGTTGATTTTCTCAAAGAACCAACTTTTGGTTCTGTTGATTCTTTCTATGGTTCTTTTTGTTTCTACTTGGTTGATTTCAGCTCTGAGTTTGATTATTTCCTGCCTTCTACTCCTCTTGGGTGTATTTGCTTCTTTTTGTTCTAGAGCTTTTAGGTGTGCTGTCAAGCTGGTGACATTTGCTCTCTCCTGTTTCTTTCTGCAGGCACTCAGCGCTATGAGTTTTCCTCTTAGCACAACTTTCATTGTGTCCCATAAGTTTGGGTATGTTGTACCTTCATTTGCATTAAATTCTAAAAAGTCTTTAATTTCTTTCTTTATTTCTTCCTTGACCAGGTTATCATTGAGTAGAGCATTGTTCAATTTCCATGTATATGTGGGTGTTTTTCCCTTATTATTATTGAAGACCAGTTTTAGGCCGTGGTGGTTCCATAGCACACATGGGATTTTTTCTATCTTTCTGTACCTGTTTAGGACCGTTTTTTGAGCAATGATATGGTCAATTTTGTAATCCACTGTTCTTGAATTCAGCCTCAACCCTCTGATCCCATGATTTTCAGCCTTCATAATGACACACTTTATTAGTTTCCCAAGTTGTGGTGGTCCCCAGTAACAAAATTATTTTGTTGCTACTTTAAAACCGTAATTTATCTATTATGAATTCTATCTGATGTGTAGGATATTTGATATTTAATCCCCAAGGATGTCATAATCTATGGGTTGAGAACACCAAGTCGAATAAATTGATTTTTACTGTTATTTCCCCATTTTTATTTTTTCCCAAGTGTGAAAAGCTACAGCTTCTTTACCCTTTATTTGTGCCTTGTAAATATGTCTTCCTGAGTCCAGGGAAAGAAAGAGTTGGTGACACCAGTAAATCTCTGGTCTGGTTCCAAGTGTATTTGTCATGTCTACAGTAAGCCGTGACACTTTGTGGTTGATTTAAGGAAATACATTGCACTGATAAGAGGTCAGTGCTAAAGGACTTTATTTTATGTGATCTGCACTTAGGTGATCAGGATTTCTTTTCTGTCCTACAATCTCCGTGAAACATTATCCAGCATCATCCTGGAAACATGTCAAGGCTTCGAAGATGACTAGTTATGGTGTGAAACAAATTTCTGTGCAAATGGACAGAATAAAAATTAAACACCCACGAGAAGGCTCTGAGACAGTAGGAACAGTCCCCAGTTTTAGGCACTGGAAGTGGCTGGCTAAAAAATGCAAAGTTTGGGTTGGGGATTTAGCTCAGGGGTAAAGCGCTTGCCTAAGAAGCGCAAGGCCCTGGGTTCGGTCCCCAGCCCGGGAAAAAAAAAAAAAAAAAAAAAAAAGAAATGCAAAGTTTATACAGAGCTGTTTCTTGAAATAGAGAAATGAAACCGATGATGCATTGTTTGTAGTGAGATGTTAATTATAGTGGTTTCAGTAGTGGGCCTGGTGTGTGTTCCTGATACACACTAGACTAAAAAAGAAACTTTCACCTGAAGTTTCCCTGTTTGAAGAAACAGCCCTATGATATGGAACAAGTGTGAGAACATCAGGCAGGATGGATGGCAGTCAGTGTCTGTCATGAATTGGAATGTTGTTTATGCTCAGGTTTATTGAAGAAAAAGAATAGCTGTGTCATTTACGAACAGGCCTGGAGATAAATTATATGTTAGCATTTTGTGTATGCTCTGCCCATAGTTACCTGGCAATAACCAGGTAAGCCTAACTCAGTATAAAAGGGGTTGCTTGCCCTATCCACTCTCTCTTGCTCCTACCTTCTTGCTCTCTCTGTCCTTTCGCCCCTTTCCCCCTCTTTTCTTATTATCTAACCCCCTCCCTCCTTTCCACATTCTCATGGCCTGCCTCCATTTCTTTTCTGCCTTCTCTCTTCTCTCTTCTCTCTTCTCTCTCTCTCTCTCTCTCTCTCTCTCTCTCTCTCTCTCTCCCCCCCCTGTCTCTCTGTCTCTCTCTGTCTTTCTCTCTCTGTGTGTCTCTCTCATACCTTCTTAACTTCCCTTCCTATGGCCTGAATAAACTCTATTCTATACTATACCCTGCTTTATGGCTGGTCCGGCAGGGGGAAGGGATACCTCAGTATGGAATCCTGGAGGCACCTCTTCTCCCGTACCTCGCCACACATCCGTAAAACATATTTTCCCTTCTCTTTATCTTTTTATAAACACATCATAAGCACATTTTTCTTAGAGAAACTGAGAAATTGAGCATACACCTTCACACTGGGAATCTTTGAGTCCTCTCAGGTTAGGAGAGAAGTTACTAAGCATACATTAGGCTCTGAGTGTAGGAGCACTACCTTCTGCTTCAAAATAAGTTAGTGTCCGTGTGACACATTATTTTCACTTCACACATTGCCACAATTTGTATTTGTAAGTAAAAGATGTTTTACTGCCACCTGCTGGACATGTCTCATGTGAAAGACACCTAGGTCTCCATTTCCAATTGCTCACTCTCATCCCCATCCTTGAAGAGGAGTACATATCTGTCCTTTCTTTCTGCCTCCATTCCCTGGGAATCTACAGGATCTTAGAAAAATCAATATGATTGATAAACCCTCAGGCAAATTAGCTAAAGGATGGAGAAATGAAGTCCAAATTAATAAAATTAGAGACAAAGTGGTGGAGGCATAACAACAGACAGTAAGTAAAACAGCTGAACGATAAGGGCGTACTTTAAAAATCTGTACTCTAGTAAGAAAAAACCTAAAAATTAATAAATACATATCTTAATATATACTACTGATCAAAGTTAAACCAAGTTCAGATAAGCAAGTCAAACCTATAGCTTCAGGTTTAATGAAAACAGTCATTAAAATTCTTACAGCTAATGGGAGTAAAAACTTGTACAGCCACCATAGAAATCAGTATGGAAGTTTTCTAGAAAGTTGGAAATAAATCTTTCTTAAGATCTAGATATACAGTTCCTGGGCATATATCCAAAAGATGCTTCATCCTAACACAACAACACAAGTCCAACCTTATTCATTGCTATTCTATTTGAAATAGTCAGAAACTGGAAACAATCTAGATGGCCTTCAATATAAGGGTGGATAAGAAAATTGTGCTATATTTATGTAATATAATATTACTCCAGTATTTTGAAATGCAGATTAATGGAGAGAAGTATACAAATGTCATCTTGAGTGTGATAACCCAGGCCCAGAAAGATAAATATGGTATATATTCACATATATGTGGATATTTACCATTAAATAAATGATAACCAAGCTATATTTCATATAACCAGAGATGTTAGATATAGAGAAAGGGCCAGGCATCACATGTGGATCTCTCTGGAATGGAAAAGTGGAATAAATTTAATTGGAAGACTGAAGCTATATAATGAGGGTGGAGATAGATAATCAGTGTGAAAGGGGAAGGAAAGGGGGATTGAAGGAAGGAATGGGAAAAGAGACAGACAGAACTGAAGGGCATTTGAGGGAATTTGTATGCAAACCTAGTGTAGTGGTTCCCTATATTTTTATAAAGGTGATCATAATGAAGTCTTCAAAAATGAGGGAGATGGAACTTCAACTGATCATCTCTTGTTATTTAATGAATCTTCCAGTACTGAAACTTGGTTCTACCCAATTGACTTGTTGGCCAAAAGGGTCCCACGAGAATACTCAATCGTGCTAGGCTGTTGCCAAGACAATAATTTGCTCACTACACACTAACAGTAAGGCTGAATTGCAGAAGAACACACCGACAAAACGCATGAAAGACAGAGAGGTATAACTGGATCCTGCATAGAACATCCTTTCCACTATGATCTTTGTATCTTTGTCATGAAAGGTACTCTGAAGCCTGCCAAAGTAGGAAAATAACACAAACCTAACAACAAAAACTTTGGACTACAGTCGGTCCTGCCTGAAAAATAAGCTAGGCCAATGAGGGCACAAAACTTTATGGAAGTAACCAATTTACGTCGGGTTCAATTTAAGGCCCACTCCATAAGATGAAACTTGTGTCTGACACTGCTTTGGTGACCAAGAATTAGAGAGTAGATACCCAAAGGCCTAGGGTAAACCAATACTATTGGTCCAAAAAGTAAATAAAAATAGTTAAAGAGAGACAATATTGAATTTATTGAATTTATTATATACAGAATATATTGAGCAATAAGTAAATTTGGGAACAACAGTCTAATGTAGCAGTATATCATTCTCTGTAGTATCATAATCTCTTGATCTTAACTTTTTCAGAGTCCTCCAAAACTGCTCTGGATCATTTATGTCATATATACTTTTTTAATCTTTTAAAAGCATTCATGGAGGGTTGGGGATTTAGCTCAGTGGTAGAGCGCTTGCCTAGCAAGTGCAAGGCCCTGGGTTCAGTCCCCAGCTCCGGAAAAAAAAAAAAAGAAAAGAAAAAAAAAAGCATTCATGGAAAACAAGGGCCTCCCCTCCCATTGATGCCTGATAGGCTATTCTTTACTATATATGTAGCTGGAGCCATGTATCCCTGCATGTATACCTTTTGGATGGTGGTTTAGTCCCTGGAAGCTCTGGGTGGCCCAGTTAATTGATATTGTTCTTCATATGGGAATGCAATCCTCTACAGCTCCTTCAGACTTTCTCCGAGCTCTTCCTTTGGGGTCTCTGGGCTCAGTCTAGTGATTTGTTGTGGGTATCTGCATGAAAAAAGAAAGGTCCTTAAACTACAGAAATTGTGGTGCTCAATTAGTATTAGTGTATTAGTTAGGCATGGCAGAACCTGTCAGGGAACAGCAATACAAGGCTCCTGTCAGCAAGAATTTCTTGGCATCAGCAATAGTTTTGGGGTTTGATGTCTACACATGGATACCAAGGTGGGTTGGTCCCTGGATGGCCTCTCCTCCAGTATGTGCCTAATTTTTGTCCCTGCTTTTCCTTTAGATAAAACAATTCTCCATTAAAAAACTTGAGATGGGTATGTAGCTCCATCCTTGAACTGGGGACAGTTCCTTTCTACTGTAGGTGGTATTTTGGCTAATGTTATGCCCACTGGGTCCTGGAAGCTTCTCACTTCCTAGACATCTTGGACTTTCTAGTGTCATTCCTTAGTTCCCCACACCCATTGTTACATATTTCTATTTAATTTCCTGACCATCTGTACTTCTCTCCTGTCACTTCCAATACATGATTCTGCCCTCCATTTTCAATCTCTATCCTCTTTCCTTCCCATATCCTTCTCTACCTCTAGCTCCTGTGAATATTTTGTTCCCACTTCTATGTAGGATTGAACCATTTATGCGTTGATCTCCCTTCTTAGCTATTTTGACAGGTGTGAGGTAGAATCTCAGGGTCATTTTGATTAGTAGTTCCCTGATGACTAAGGATGTTGAACATTTCTTTTGGTGCTTCTCAAGCATTCAAGATTCCTCACTTTAGAATTCTTTGTTTAGCTCTGTATTCCATTTTTAATAGTGGTTCTCTTTAATCTAACTTGAATTCCTAGTGTATTTTGTATATTAGCCCTCTATCGGATATAGGCTTGGAAAGAGATTTTTCCAATTTGTAGATTGCCAGTTTGTCCTATTAGCAATGCCCTTTGCCTTACAGAAGAGATTTAGTTTTATGAGATCCCATCTGTCAATTGTTGTTCTTAGAACCTGAGCCATTGGTGGTCTGTTCAGGAAACTTTCCCCTGTGTGGATATGTTCCAGGTTCTTTACCACTTTGTTTTCTAGTAGAATCAGCATGTCTGATTTTATGTGGAGGTCCTTGGTACACTTGGACTTGAGCTTTCCACAAGGAGATAAGAATAGATCAATTTATATTCTTCTATATGCCAACCACTAGGTGTACCTGCACCCTTTGCTTAGAAGACTGCATTTTTCCCACTGGATAGATGTGGCTTCTTTGTTAAAGATCAATTGACCATAAGTGTCTGGGTTTATTTATGTGTCTCAAATTTTATTCCATTGATTTACCTGATACTTTCTCTGTATCAATATCCTGTGTTTTTTTTAAAATCACTATTGGTCTATAGTACAGCTTGAGGTCAAGAATGATGACTCCTCCAGAAGTTCTCTTATTGTTGAGAATAGTTTTCACTATCCTATGCTTTTTTAAAAAAATTCCAAATCAATTTGAGAATTGCCTCTTCTATCTCTGTGAAGAAATGAGATGATATTTTGATGGGGATGGTATTAAATCTGTAGATTGCTTTTAGTAAGATGGCCATTTTTACTATGTCAATCCTGCCTATCCATGAGCATGGGAGACCTTTCCATATTCTGAGGTCTTTGATTTCTTTCTTCAGGGACGTGAAATTGTTGTCATACAGATCTTTCACTTGATTTGTCAGTGTCACACCAAGATATTTTATATTATTTGTGACAAATATGAAGCATGTCATCTCCATAATTTCTTTCTCAGCTTATTTATCCTTTGAGTAGCGAATGGCTATTGATTTGGTTAAGTTAACTTGATATCCACTTTGCTGAAGTTGTTGATCAGCTATAAGAGCTCTCTAATGGAATTTTTGGGCTCACCTAAGTATACTATCATATCATCTGCAAATAGTGCTATCTTGACTTCTTTTTTTCCAATTTGTATCCCTTTTACCTGCTTTTCTTGTCTAATTCCTCTGGCTACAACTTAGAGTACTATGTTGAACAAATAGGGAGAGAGTCTCTATTTGTATTGCCCATAATTTTAGATGGGTTGCTTCAAGTTTCTCTCAATTTAGTTTGATGATGGCTATTGGTGTGGTGTCTATTGCTTTTATTATGGTTAGGTATGTGCCTTGACTTCCTGACCTTTCCAATATTTTTAACATGAAGTGCTGCTATATTTTGTCAAATAATTTTTCAGCATCTAATGAGATGATCATATGTTGTTTATAAATTTTTTATTGGTTATTTTATTTATTTATATTTTAAATGTTATCCCCTTTCCTAGTTTTCCCTCTGAAAAGCACCTATACCACCCCTTTGTTTCTATAAGGGTAGTCCTTGACCATCCACCCACTCCTACCTAACTGTGCTTGCTTTCCCACAATGCTGGGGTATAAAGCCTTCAGAGAAACAAGGTCCTCCTCTCCCCTTCATACCAGATAAGGCTATCCTCCCACTACATATGAAGCTGGAGCCATGGATCGTACAATGTATATTCTTTGATTGGTAGTTTGATTCCTGGGAGCTCTGGAGTACCTGGTAGGTTAATATTATTGTTCTTCCTATGTGTTTTTTTGAGTTTGTTTATATAGTCGATTACATAGATGGATTTTTGTATATTGAACCATCCTTCCATCCTTCGGTCGAAGCCTACTTGATCATAGTGAATGACCATTTTGATGTTTATTTGGATTCAGTTTGCAAGAATTTTTTGAGTACTTTTGGATCAATATTCATAAGGGGAATTGATCTGAAATTCTCTTTCTTGGTTGGATCTTTGCATGGTTTAGGTATCAGTGTAACTGTAGCTTCATAGAATCGATTACATAGTGATCCTTCTGTTTATATTTTGTGGAATAGTTTGAGAACAATCAGTATTAGGTCTTCTTTAAAGGTCTGTTTCTGGTTGGGAGTCTCTTAAAGACTGCTTCTATTTCCTTAGGGGTTAAGGGGCTGTTTTGATGGGTTATTTGATCCTAATTATCTTTGGTATCTGGTATCTGTCTATAAAATCATCCATTTCATCTACATTTCCAGCTTTGTTGAGTATAAGCTTTTATAGAGAGAGGGGGAAAGAGATGGACGGGGTTGGGTGGCACTTTATTACTCTAAATGGCCACAGGATATGAGGAGAAAATTTGGATTTCCTCAGTTTCTGTTGTTATATCTCCCTTTTCATTTCTGTTTTTGCTCATTTGCATACTGACTCTGTGCCCTCAAGTTAGTTCGGCTAAGGGATTACCTAGCTTACTGATTTTGTCAAAAAGTCAGCTCATGGTTCTATTGATTCTTTGTAGAGTTCTTTTTTATATATTTTGTTGATTTCAGCTCCGAGTATGATTAATTCCTGCAGTCTACTCCTCTTGGGTGTATTTGCTTCTTTTGATCTAGAGCTTTCAGATGTGTTGTTAACCTGCTAGTGTATGATCTCTCCAAATCTCTTTTTTTTCTTTTTATTTTCAGAGCTGGGGACCAAACCCAGGGCCTTGTGCTTGCTAGGCAAGTGCTCTACCACTGAGCTAAATCCCCAACCCCTCTCCAAATCTCTTTATGAAGGTACTCAGAGCTATGAGTTTTCCCCTCAGCAGTTCTTTCAGTGTGTCTCATAAGTTTTGGTATATTGTCCCTTTATTTTCATTAAATTCTACAAAGTCTTTAGTTTATTTCTTTCTCTCTTCTTTGCAAGTCATTCTTGCATAGAGAGTTATTAAGCTTCCATGTATATGTGGGCTTTCTGTTTTTTGTTTTTTTGTTGTTGTTACTGTTATTACAAACTAGCCTTAGTCCTTGGTGATATAATAGAATCCATGGATTAATTTAATATTCCTGTATCTTGAGGCTTGTTTTGTGTTCAAATATATGGTCAATTTAAGAAAAGGTGCCATGAGTTTCTGAGAAGAAGGTATATTCATTTGTTTTAGGGTAACATGTTCTTTAGATATCTGCCAAATCCATTTGGTTCATGACTTCTCTTACTTTACCTGTATCTCTGTTTTGTTTTTGTTTCTATGATTGGTTCAATGGTTAGAGAGGAGTGTTCAAGTCTCCCATTCACATTGTTTGGGGTTCAATGTGGGTGCCCTTGCATTTGTAGTACATATGTTTAGAATAAGTGTTCATCTTGGTTTATGTCTTGATAGGTATATAGTATTCTTTCCTATGCTTTTTGATAACTTTTGTTGAAAGCCTATTTTATTGAACATTAGAATGTCTTCTTCAGCTTGTTTTTTAGGAACATTTGCTTGGAATGTTTATTTCCAGCCTTTTACTGTGAGGTAGTATGTGTCTTTGTTATTCTGGTGTGTTTCCTGCATGCAGCAAAATGTTGGGTCCTGTTTACCTATCCATTCCATTTGTCTATGTGTTTTTATTGGGGCATTGAGCCCATTGATGTTGAGATATATTAAAGTCCAATCATTGTGGCTTCCTGTTATTTTTTTTTTTTTGTTAGTGGTGAAATTATGTTTGGGTGGTTCTCTTCTTTTGGGTTTGTTGTAAAAAAAATAATTTCTGCTTTTTCTTGTGTGTATTTTCCCTCCTTGTCTTGGAATTTTTCTTCTATAATCCTCTGTAGATCTGGGTTTATGGAAAGATATTGTTTATATTTAGTTTTGTCTTGGAATATCTTGGTTTCTCCATCTATGGTTTTGCTTGGTATCATAGCCTGGGTTGGTATTTTTGTTCTCTTAGGAGCTATATGATGTCTGTCCATGATCTTCTGGCTTTTGTAATCTCTGTTGAGAAATCTGATGCAATTCTGATAGGTCTGACTTTTTATGTTACTTGACCCTTTCTCATTAACACTTTTAATATTCTTTCTTTGTTTTGCACATTTGGTGTTTGGATTATTCTGGTCCCATCTGTTTGGTTTTCTGTAAGTTTCTTGTACGTTTGTTTATGGGTATCTCTCTCTCTCTCTTTTTTTTTTAGGTTAAAGAAGTTTTCTTCTATAATTTTGTTGAAGGTATTTACTGGCCCTTTAAGTAGGGAATCTTCAGTCTCTTTTGTACCTATTATTCTTAGATTTGTTCCTTTCAATTTGTTCTGTATTTCTTAATTTTTTTTAGTTAGGAGCTTTTTGATTTTTTATTTTCTTTGACTGTTGTGTCAATATCTTCCTTGGTATCTTCTATGCCTCAAATTCTCTCTTCCGTCTCATGTGTTCTGTTGGTGATGCTTGCATTTGTGGCTCCTGATCTCTTTCCTAGGTTTTCCACCTCCAGGTTTGTCTCCCTTTGGGATTTCTTTAATGTTTCTATTTCCATTTTTAGATCTTAGGTGGTTTTATTCAATTCCTTCAACTGTTTGATGGTGTTTTCCTATATTTTTTAAGAGATTTATGTGTTTCCTTAAAAAGCATTAAAAATGCTCTCTACTTGTTTGCCTGTGTTCTCCTGTATTTCTTTAAGGGAGTTATTTCTGTCCATTTTAACATCCTCTATCATCTTCATGAAATGATAATAAGATGTTAATGTAGATGAAAATCTTGCTTTTCACACATGTTGGAGTATTCAGGGTTTGTTGTGGTAAGAGAACTGGGTTCTGTTGCTGCCAGCAAATTAATACCAAGTAGCATTAGATTCTGTTGCTTTTGTTTTTGAACTTGCATCTCAGTATATGATTCATTCTCATGGTAACTTGCCTTACTGTCTCTGACTAGCCTTTCCCCTCTGTGAGCCTGTGATCCTGGGTATGTAAGAACTCCTGGGGATCAAGCTGTCTCTGGGTGTGGGCAGGTTGGTTTTGCAGCTGGAACACAGGATCCAATATCAGGTGGAGGTGCAAGCCAGGCAGAATGTGTGTTTCTGACTGAGCAAGATTTCCTGTGTCCCCTGACCCTAGGAGTCCAAGTCAGTCTAAGTATTGGGGTGGATATTGGGGTCTCACCTGTGATCCTGGGTGTATCAGAACACCTGGGGTTCAAGCTGTCTCTGAGTGTGGGCAAGGTGTGTGGGGAGCCTTGTTGTCAAATTTTAATGCTACCTCTAGAATACAACTTTTTAAAAATTAAATTATGACCCCTCCGTCTTCTTTCCTCCAACCATAACCATGTTCCTCTTTCCACACCCTCTCAAACTGATGACCCCTTTTTCTTTAATTGTTAGATAAGAAAGAAAGAAAGAAAGAAAGAAAGAGAGAAGGAAAGAAAGAGAAAGAAAGAAGAAAGATGATAGGTGGACAGATTATAGAGAGCTATATAGATATATAGATGTAAACTGCCTAGTCCATTTAGTGTTATTTGTAGATGATTTTGGGGCTCACCACCATTTAGTATTGCATAAAAATTAGAGGCTGTACCTGGTAAAGACTGATTTTCTTCTCTCAGCATCTCTATTTGCCTTTTGTTCTTTGTCTATTGGAGTTGCCCTGTGATATTTCCTTTTACATTACTATTTCTGTACATGCTGAGGTCCACACCAAATTGTTGAGGTATCTTGTGTGTAGCTTCCCTATCCTTTCTAGCAAACATCGTGTCACAAAAGATTTCCAGGTCCTATGGTGCTTAACAATATTCCTGCCTCTTCTTCCTCAATGTTCCCTGAGCCTTATGTGCAGAATTTTTGTTGCAGATATAACAGATGGGGCTAGGCATCCCCATTCAATTTTTCTCCTCAGTTGGTCCAGTTGATGACTTCTGTAAAGAGGTCTGGCTTATTCAAAAAGAAGCTTCATTACTAACAAATGAGAACTACACTTATCTCTTAATTTGCCCATTGTTTTAATACTAAAAATAAGTCAAGCAAATATAATATTACATGGATAATATGATTTACTGGATTTTGAACGAATATATTTTCCCAAAGTTGTAAAATGTCTATTAGTTTAACAAAGTATAATATTTGGGGAATTTTTGGACTGAACACTCTGCATTGGGCAACCAATAAAGCAAGTTATGTCTGCGATGGACTAATTCTCCTTTTTGTGATAATTTGTTGACTGTGGTTCTCTGCCTAAGCATTGAACTCCATAAAATATTTCCCCAAATCATGAGTATGCACACTGATATTGCAATTTTAAGTCTTTTTATTTCCATTCTGGAAATAAACAAGCTATTTTTAGACAGGTCTAGGATAAACTGTTTCACTGAAGATTTCTTGTTATCCTGGCTTCATAATCTTTCTTTGATATTCTCTGGGTCACAGATGCAAAATCTGTGATGTAAATGTGTCTGTTGGAACTGACATCCCCATGATCTATTGATCTTTGAATTGCGTCCAGTTCTGTTATTGTCTCCATTTGTTGTAAAGAGATGCATTTTGGATGAGGGATTAGTAATCTGAAACCATATACACAAAAACAGAACCAGACTTGCCTCAGTAGATTTTATTTATGGTATTTTTACATACATATGTTATAATACATATACATGTGTTTGTATTTACATGTGTGAGTATAAAACAATAATAAGCAAGAAAAGGAGTTGATGAGCTTGAAAGTAGGGCAGGACATGGAGAGGTTGCATGGATGGGCTAAAGTGCAGAAGTAGACGGGGAAATAGTGTAACTATTTCTATTAAAAGTTATTTGTAAAAGTAGATCATTTCTAATCTCTGAGGAACATATGCTAAATGCATGAGAGTTTGATGGACTCTATGAATTAAAAGAAAGAGTTTGAATTCGATTTCTTTTGGGGGAATCATATGAAGTAACAAGAGATAGAAGCTGTTAGTAGAATAACTGTTCTCATAAGTGATGACATGAATCTGTAAGTTTGTGGTGGATATTGCTACATATATACATTATGGAAGAGTATAAGAACCAGACATTTGGAAGGAGGGCAGCCAAATTATGTGTTCTGGGCATAACACAGTCACTGAAAATGTGAACGATGCAGCTTTCACTGGAACTGTAAAAGACTGAGCCTATCAGCACTCAATTATGGGTTAGGTAAAGACTCATCATGATGTTGACCATGATCTACTGACTAACAGTGACTTCTTGTCAAAAAAGAATAATTTCCTTTAGTTGTGCACCAACTGCTGAGTACACCAATTTCCTGTAGTTCCAAACCCATGCTCAGCCTCTGGTAAAATCAGTATGAAATAACAATCTAAAAAGACACAGTTGAGGGAATGGGATTTGAAGGGATGAAATAAGAGTTGCTATGGATAGTAGAAATATAAAGGGGGAATAGGATGAGAAATAATCAGAATGCCTTATACACATGAATGATATTGCTAAAGAACACATGCCTTTAATATAAAAGAAAAATAACTTGGAAAAATGGAACTTCCTCTGTAAACAGCAGTTTTATAAATGAATCTAAATTCTATGCTTTCATCAATTTGTTGACTAGAAACTTTTTTTTAGCTTCAAATACCTCCAAGATCCATATGATAGTGTCTCATAGGCAAAGCTATAAGGAGGCAAATCCTTGCTTGGAATGCTATTATGTAGATGGCAAGTCTCAGTTTTCATGTGCATATAAATCATAGTTTATATCTTATCTCAAAGCAACACCAGACATCAATGTTACTAAGATCCTGTTATGTTGCTGTCAAAACTCATGGAACCTTCAGAATAATAGATTCTTGGAGAAGATTGTCTTCTTCCCCATGATTCCCTCTGAACCTCTTTTTTAGTTAGCGACAGAGGTTTCTATAAACTTTCCTTGTGGTTTATTGCACATATGCTTTCTTTTTTCTTTTTTTTTGCCTGGAAATAAATACTTTAATTTTTTTGCTTTATTTTTAAGATGACAAATAAGTTTCAAGTTTATTTCCTTTTTTTGTTTGCTATTTAAATACAAAGCTAAGCCACAAACAGGTACAACCAAGACATTTTCTCTCACAGTTACACCCTCCTGTCGGATCCTCCTCCAAGTCTGACCACTGACTGGGCTAGCAAAGGGTGCGGGGAAGACTTTCTTAGGTAGCACCATCATGAGGCTGGGAGACGGAGGGCTGGGGACAAGGGTAGGCTCTTATACCTGGCTCTTGAACCCCAGGCCCCTGGACTGAAGGTGAATGGTTAGTCCTCCCCAAGGAGGGAGAAGGAAGCCTACTCTTGCTATCACAGGTCACAACTGAAGGATCCGCCTGGTCTCTGGCTGCTAAGCCTTGCGGGCTGCCAGGTACCCCAGGGCCAAACACATCTGGTGTCTGATGCCCACAGGACTGACGGCATCTTCACGGGAGACCAGGGGTTCTGCCTTGACAGCAGGTAGAGAACTTCCCACGTAGCAGAATTGGGGTTGGGGAGCGGGTGTGGGCTTAGTAATTTCTGGTCCCACTACAAACCTCACTTTTGATTAGAATAGAGTACCATCTCAAATCTTCTCTACACAAACCAACCAGCCAAGCCAAAAAGAAAAATAAACCCCAGAAGAAAAGAAAACTGCATTCATTTCACTCCCTTCAAAACCTATATACATGTTAAGTTGTTTTCTGTGGGTTTTTTTCCATTTTTTTCTTTTTAAATTTTTTTTTACTATTTTGTTTTTTTTATTATTTTTTAAAATAAATTCAGTGTTCACATTTCTATAAAGAACTAAGAACAGTGCTTTTCCCGGCCCGCCTCTAGTCTGACTGCCCACCCTGATGCTTCAAGGTGCCTGGAAAAGCCGTAAGCCTGTGGAAGAGGTCTGTTCCCGGCCGGGCCTCGGAGCCCCGAGCTCAGTAAGCTTTGGAGAAAGCAGAGGGGAAGACTAGCTTACTGTGAAACTTTTGCTAAAAAATATTCATACACGTCAATGTGTACACCTGTCAAGACGCTGAGGAGAACAAGAGCTTGGAGACATCCCGTCCAGGCTGTGCGTGGGGGTGGCAGCACCCTCACACCGGCCTGTCCTCGGACGTGGGGTGCGGGGGAGTCCTGGCTTTCATCTTGGGCAGAGCCCGGCTTCCTAGTTCATGTTCAACTCCATTCTCTAAAACCTGTGCCGAGTCTTACTGCGCGGGAAGCACAAACGTTCAGCTTGTATGCAAAAAGGTAGAAAAACAACTAGAATATAAAAGTTTTGGTAATATAAGGCCATCTGTTCAAGTCCACCTTGGAAACCTGTAACAGATATTTAAATACTACATGAAAAGGCATCTTTAATATACTTTTTAAAAACATTTGAAGTAATTAGCTAAGAGTAAGAGTGTGAGTGTGAGTGAGTGAGTGAGTGAGTGAGTGTGTGTGTGTGTGTGTGTGTGTGTGTGTGTGTGTGTGTGTGTGTGTGTGTAAAAAATTCATTTCCCTTTGAGGGCACTTTGTCCTTTGAAGGAGGCAGGGTGGCAGGGAGGCAGGGAGGCCACATGGTTGGTTAGTGCTTCAGCCAAGGGTAGGCTTCGATGGAGGCCTTGCTCCGGTCTCCATAGTCGTACAGGAGCTCCTCCCCGGCCGCAATGTCTCGGGAGGCTATGAGGATGAGGTGAGGCACGCCATCGATGTCATGCAGTTTGGTCTGGCAGTTCCCACACTTACTGTGATTGATCAGCCTCCCCAGGCGGTTCGTTTCTTGAGTGGCATCCACGCAGTAGGTTTTGCTCAGATATTGAAAATAGTACATGTAGCAGCCCGTGGAGGGGTCCTGTGCATACAGAGCCTCCCGCTTCTTGGCATCGGTGATTTCAATGAGGTCTCCATGGTATTCTACCACAAAGTCTCCCCGGGAGAATCGCTTGGTAGCAATCACACCCCTGCCTTTGCCATCGATTAGATCAATCTTCATGCCTTCTTCCTTCCCGCTCTCAATTAGCTCATCTATCTTCTTCCTTTCTTCAGACTGCAGCTCAGCTTTGCTCTTCCTGGAGCTCCTTCGCACGGGGTAGAAATCTGTGAGTTTTCTATTCTGCTGTGTCTTCCCTTGAGACTTCTTCCGAGGGGCCTGCTTGCCCTTGAGGGGCTTTTTCAGGGCTTGCTTAGCAACTGCTACACTGGTAGAATCACATGACGGGGGGTGGAGTTTTTGGAGGTTCTGTTGCTTCAGATTTTTGGTTTGGAAAAGGCGCCAGGGGACCTCTCCTGGTATCTTTGCTCTTCTGTTCTTCTGACTTCACAGCGCTTCGGATAACATTCCCAGCGTTTCTTTTCTCTTCTCGCTTCCTGTAGATTCCGGCCAATGGTTTCCCCGGGCATTTGACCTCATGATGTGCGACGGAGTTCTCTTCCTGCAGTGGAGAGCGCATTCCAGAGCATTTATTCGGACTCATGTAGGCATAGATCTTTGACTGCCCAGCAAACACGTTCTCCTGCAGCCCGGCTAGGCCCATGGCGGCACGGCCGGCGCCCTCGCCCTCGCCGCGGCCCGGCCACCAGCGCTGCCGCCGCAGCTGCTGCTGCTGCTGCTGCCGCCGCCACCAGCGCCGCCGCGGCGCCCCCCATATGCTTTCTTATAATGTACATTTTTTCATGTCTCTCAAATAAGGTCATTGTAGAGTTGATAATTTTCCAAGTGTGAGAGCAGCTGTTGAGGAAAGTTTCAGATGTGATCTTCCAATTAGAGCAAATAAATCTTGACACCCTCAAAGTAATGATCCTTTAGCCAGTGTTACAGCCTGATGCCTATGGAAAATGGGTAGCAAAGTGCCACCAATCTAAACCTGTTGTTTCACAGAGAAAGTGGTGGAGGGAATGGCAGAGACAATTTAGGTTCACAGTGACCTGGACTCCTGGTCCATGGGAAATCAGTTACTTAATTTTCATGGAAGTGTTTGGCACAGATGTTCAGAACTTACTAAATGAAAGCAATGCCCTGGATGAATTGGAGAGCAAATTCATAATATCTTGTTATAGTTCATGAAATGAACCATCCCAAGTGTCATTGAAGCAACTCACCTTCAATAAAAGCTTTCAGTAATGTTAAAACTACCCTGTCCAGCAAATGAGATATTTCCTTAAGTTTGATATTTTTGTTTGTTATAGAGTATCTCACAATGTATCAGAGACTTTCAGTGAACTTACAATCATTCTGTCTCAAATTTGGACCACTGAGCTTATAGCCAGGAGCTACTAGTGTATCTGATTCATCTCACTCTACTCTTCAAATCCAAACTGTATAAAGTTCTTAGTTCATTACTAATGATTTATTGGATCAGTTTAAAAGGTACATAGAAATCACACCCCTTGCAAAGAACTGAAGTTTGGGGATGCCCCTTTTCATCCCACGCCAGAGTTAATATCTGTCTCTTATCACTATTTTGCAGGGATGCTAACTGTATTGTTATGAAAAAATCTTGACATGTGCTTTTGGATTTAGCTATTTCATGTTGGAGACTCATTTTACCAGTTTATTTCATTGTTTTCTCTAAATGTGGGTTTGAGTTAAAAACATAGAGTGTATCATTCAGAAAGAAATGCAGTTATTAATACAAATTTGGATACATAAATTACATAAAAAAATCAATAAAAATTAGTACTTTAGGGATGCAAGGGATGAGAAAAAGGAGACAGTCAGGGAAATATAAGATCATTTGTGATAAAATATTCAAGTTTAGTGGGTGAGTAGTTCTCTTCACAAACTACCCTTACATCTCCATGCTACCAAATAATGTCACCCACCTCAAGATTCTAAACTCAATAGTTCACCCAACCTCTGCCCAGATTTAACTCCAGAACCATATCATCTTATAATATTCACCACACATATTAGTCATTGTTGCACCACTCTGAGATGTGTATTGCTCTCTCCATTGTTTACCTGCTGGCTGCAGCCTGTATTTATCATTCTCTGACTGATGCGTCTCAAATAGAATTCTAAGAGCCACCAGAATCAAACCAAACATTATGATCCTGGTGAGATTCTCCACTGTGTGTTCTTTGGGATATGAACTTGGGTGATTTCAGACACAGATGTCACTGCATTCCAGAATCAATGATTCATACAGGGAACCTCTCCGCCCTGGACAAGACTTGACTATCTGTGTCCAATTCTGTGACTACTCTGATTACTCACCTGTTTGAGGGTCTGATATGTTTAGCAATGAGCTTGTGGTCTCAATAATTTTTAAGAACCATGAAAGAGAAGTAGAATAGACAAATTGTTTAAGAGAACAGTGCTTTTAATGTTTACTAGATTTCTTATTGTCTATAACTATGTTATTCTCATCATGAAGGCTTGTCATAAACAATTTAGCTGTTGGCTGAGGCTTCCATCCATCTGCTCATCTTGCTTTTGTAACCCACCCACAGAGGGCTGAGCTATCTCCATCAATCATTAGTAAAAAATAGCTTACAGACTTGCCAATACATGTTATAGTGACATTTTCAACTCAGTTTTCCTCTTTCCAGATGACTGTACCTTGTGTCAAATGGACAAAAAAAACCAATACACACACACACACACACACACACACACACACACACACACACACATATTTGAGGATGGAGCAATGGTTCAATGGATAAACGTATTTAGTGCTGTGGTGAAGAACCTGAGTTCAGTTAGCAGCAGCATTATTGGTGGATCACAACTGCCTATAAGTCTAGGTCCAGGAGGATTCAATTTCTTTTTTTTTTCTTTTTTCTTTTTTTCAGAGCAGGGGACCAAACCCAGGGCCTTGCGCTTGCTAGGCAAGCGCTCTACCACTGAGCTAAATCCCCAACCCTGATTCAATTTCTTTGACCCAGTTAAAACTGTAGTCATGAGCACATATCATATATGTATATGTGTGTGTGTGTGTGTGTGTGTGTACAGGTATATGTATAGTATAGGTATAGTTAGAAGAAGAGGTTGAAGTAGAGGTAAATATAGATATAGATATAGATTAGGTCTAATTTAAAATAAATCTTAACATTCTTTTAAATTTTAGAATCTATTTAGATTGATACACAATAACAACCAACTTGATTACATTAAGCAAATTAACAAATGTAATGTAACTATGAATATTTTCATATGCAAACGTATGATGGTTGTTATAGATGAACATGCAAGTGCTTTTATCGTGGAATATGTACAGATAAGTACAAAAACATAAAACAAAAAATGTTTGGGTATAAATAAGGAGTGAAAATTAAAATTATTTTGGCTAAGATTTTTTAAAACAGTGTGTCATGAGGGAGGGATTCCTGAACACATCTGGAGAGAAGAGGTTCTTCCTGCCAAATACTCATTACCAGTCATTCTGAATGAGAAATGCTTTCATTTCTCAAAGTACTCATCTTTAGGTTAGTATCTCAGAACAAATAAAATTGGAATAGATTTACTTTGCAGATGTGACAAGAGTCACAACCCAGTCATGAAGGACTTCCCATTAATAGGACTAGTGTTTATGAAATAATCTCCAGCTGGGGAATACTCAGATGTATGTATAGCATTCAAAATGAAGTCATAGAGGAATGACCAAAGGTTTGACTATTATTTGATCCATACTTGTAAAACAGTGCCTAGAGAACAGCATCTGTGCACCTACCTTGGAAACCCTGCATATGAATGTAACTATATCTGAGATCCCTGGAAGGACTGCCAGAAAAAAACAAGGACCTAAGCAAGAGGTCACATTTAGGTTCTAAATACCTACCCAACTCTAGTCCATTCACTTGCATTCAATAATTTGTTAATTAAATTTAAAAATATTTTGAAACAATCTCTCTCTGTATAACTCCAGATGTCCTGGAAGTTGCTATGTAAACCAGGCTTGCATGGACCTCACAAAGATCTGCCTTCCATTGCGTCGTGAGTCTTAGGAACAAAGGTGTGTACAACCTTGTCTGGATTAATAAACATTAATTTAGATAGACAACAGGTTTATACTCAATCCCCCCCACCCTTACATTTATTTTTGCACCATATATTTTTCACTAGCAATGTATGATCATTCCACAGTCTTCTAAAAATATATTTTATCGCAATTAATTATTTTGTCTGTATGTGTTAATATGTGAGTGCTGGCACAGAAATGGCAGGTCATTTGTATAGAGCTAGGAAACAACACCAGGTGTGAGTAAGTTTTACTTCTGTGTTTGAATTATGTAGAGTCAAGGGGAATCAAAATAGAGGTCCTTTCACTTTCAAGTTAGATTTTTATCCACTGAGTGATCTATCCAGCACACACCCGACATTCTTTTTTTTTTTTTTTTTCCAGAGCTGGGGACCGAACCCAGGGCCTTGCGCTTGCTAGGCAAGCACTCTACCACTGAGCCAAATCCCCAACCCCCACACCCGACATTCTTACTCTGCTTTTGCAATTTCACTCATTTCCTCAGTAGAACACACAGTAATTCAATCCTTCATTAACTCCTAAATTAATTTAAGTTAAAAAAGCTCATTTTTAAGTGAATATTATTATGTAGATTCATAAAATCTATTTTTTCATCTTTATTAACTTGACTATTTATTATATACATTTGAATTGTTATTCCCCTTCTGGGTTTCTGGGCCAACATCCCCCTAAACACTCCCCCTAGGTTATTCATTGCTACCTAGGCAGTTGGATTCCAGGGTCAGTCTATGTATAGTCTTTGGGTAGTGGCTTAGTCCCTGGAAGCTCTGGTTGCTTGGCATTGTTGTTCATATGGGGTCTCAAGATCCTTCAAGCTCTTTCAGTCCTTTCTAAGATTCCTTCAACAGGGGTCCCATTCTCAGTTCACTGGATTAATGATGGCATTCACCTAGGTATTTGCTATATTCTGGCTGTGTCTCTCAGGAGAGATCTACATCCGGTCCTGTTGGCCTGCATTTCTTTGCTTCATCCATCTTATCTAGCTTGGTGGCTGTATATGTATGGGCCACATGCAGGGAAGGCTCAGAATGGGTGTTACTTCTGTTTCTGTTCTAAACTTTGCCTCCCTATTCCCTTCCAAACGTATTCTTGTTCCCCTTTTAAAGAAGGAGTGAAGCATTCACATTTAGATCATACTTCTTGAGTTTCATGTATTCTGTGCATTTAGGGTAATTCAAGCATTTGGGCTAATATCCACCTATCAATGTGTGCATACCATGTGTGTTTTTCTGTGATTGGGTTACCTCACTCAAAATGATATTTTCCAGTTTTATCCATTTGCCTATGGATTTCATAAAGTCATTGTTTTTGATAGCAGAGTACTATTCCATTCTGTAGATGTACCACAATTTCTGTATCCATTCCTCTGTTGAAGGGCATCTGGATTCTTTCCAGCTTCTGGCTATTATAAATAAGACTGCAATGAACATAGTGGAGCATGTGTCTTTGTTATATGTTGGGGCATCTTTTGGGTATATGCTGAAGAGAGGTATAGCTGGGTCTTCAGGTAGTTCAATGTCCAATTTTCTGAGGAATTTCCAGACTGAATTCCAGAATGTTGTACCATTCTGCAATCCCACCAACAAGGGAGGAGTGTTCCTCTTTCTCCACATCCTTGCCAGCATTTGCTGTCACCTGATGTTTTGATCTTAGCCATTGTCATGGTGTGAGGTGAAATCTCAGGGTTGTTTTGATTTGCATTTCCTTTATGACTAAAGGTGTTGAACATTCCTTTAGGTGTTTCTTAGCCATTCAGCATTCCTCAGCTGTGAATTCTTTGTTTAGCTCTGAACCCCATTTTTTAATAGGGTTATTTGTCTCCCTGAGGTCTAATTTCTTGTGTTCTTTGTATATTTTGTATATAAGCCCTCTATGGGTTTTAGGATTGGTAAAGATCTTTTCCCAATCTGTTGGTTGTTGTTTTGTCCTAACAACAGTGTCCTTTGCCTTACAGAAGCTTTGCAGTTTTATGAGATCCCATTTGTCGATTCTTGATCTTAGAGCATAAGCCATTGGTGTTTTTTTTTTGTTTTTTTTGTTTTTCAGGAATTTTTCTCCAGTGCCCACGTGATCGAGATGCTTCCCCACTTTTTCTTCTATTACTGTGAGTGTATCTGGTATGATGTGGAGTTCCTTGATCCACTTGGACTTAAGCTTTGTACAGGGTGATAAGCATGGATTGATCTGCATTCTTCTACATGCTGACCTCCAGTTGAACCAGAACCATTTGACGAAAATGCTACCCTTTTTCCATTGGATGGTGTTGTCTCCTTTGGCAAAAATCAAGTGCCATAGTTTTGTGGGTTCATTTCCGGGTCTTCAATTCTATTCCATTGGTCTATCCGTCTGTCTCTGTACCAATACCATGCAGTATTTATCATTATTTCTCTGTAATACTGCTTGAGTTCAGGGATAGTGATTCCCCTGGAAGTCCCTTTATTGTTGAGGATAGTTTTAGCTATCCTGGGTTTTTGTTATTCCAGATGAATTTGCAAATTATTCTGTCTAACTCTTTGAAGAAATGGATTGGTATTTTGATGGGGATTGCATTGAATCTGTAGATCGCTTTTGGTAAAATGGCCATTTTTACTATATTAATCCTGCCAATCCATGAGCATGGGAGACCTTTCCATCTTCTGACATCTTCTTCAATTTCTTTCTTAAGAGGCTTGAAGTTTTTTTTTTTTATTAACTTGAGTATTTCTTATATACATTTTGAGTGTTATTCCCTTTCCCAGTTTCCAGGCAAACATCCCCCTCCTCCCTCCCCTTCCTTACGGGTGTTCCCCTCCCCACCCTCGCCCCATTGCCGCCCTCCCCCCAACAGTCTAGTTCACTGGGGGTTCAGTCTTAGCAGGACCCAGGGCTTCCCCTTCATTGGTGCTCTTACTAGGATATTCATTGCTATCTATGAGGTCAGAGTCCAGGGTCAGTCCATGTATAGTCTTTAGGTAGTGGCTTAGTCCCTGGAAGCTCTGGTTGCTTGGTATTGTTGTACATAAGGGGTCTCAAGCCCCTTCAAGCTCTTCCAGTTCTTTCTCTGATTCCTTCAACGGGGGTCCTATTCTCAGTTCAGTGGTTTTCTGCTGGCATTCACCTCTGTATTTGCTATATTCTTGCTGTGTCTCTCAGGAGCTATCTACATCCGGCTCCTGTCTGCCTGCACTTCTTTGCTTCATCCATCTTGTCTAATTGGGTGGCTGTATATGTATCGGCCACATGTGGAGCAGGCGCTGAATGGGTGTTCCTTCAGTCTCTGTTTTAATCTTTGCCTCTCTATTCCCTGCCAAGGGTATTCTTGTTCCCCTTTTAAAGAAGGAGTGAAGCATTCACATTTTGATCATCCGTCTTGAGTTTCATGTGTTCTGTGCATCTAGGGTAATTCAAGCATTTGGTCTAATAGCCACTTATCAATGAGGGCATACCATGTGTGTCTTTCTGTGATTGGGTTAGCTCACTCAGGATGATATTTTCCAGTTCCAACCATTTGCCTACGAATTTCATAAAGTCATTGTTTTTGATAGCTGAGTAATATTCCATTGTGTAGATGTACCACATTTTCTGTATCCATTCCTCTGTTGAAGGGCATCTGGGTTCTTTCCAGCTTCTGGCTATTATAAATAAGGCTGCGATGAACATAGTGGAGCACGTGTCTTTTTTATATGTTGGGGCATCTTTTGGGTATATGCCCAGGAGAGGTATAGCTGGATCCTCAGGCAGTTCAATGTCCAATTTTCTGAGGAACCTCCAGACTGATTTCCAGAATGGTTGTATCAGTCTGCAACCCCACCAACAATGGAGGAGTGTTCCTCTTTCTCCACATCCTCTCCAGCATCTGCTGTCACCTGAGTTTTTGATCTTAGCCATTCTCACTGATGTGAGGTGAAATCTCAGGGTTGTTTTGATTTGCATTTCCCTTATGACTAAAGATGTTGAACATTTCTTTAGGTGTTTCTCAGCCATTCGGCATTCCTCAGCTCTGAATTCTTTGTTTAGCTCTGAATCCCATTTTTTAATAGGGTTATTTGTCTCCCTGCGGTCTAACTTCTTGAGTTCTTTGTATATTTTGGATATAAGGCCTCTATCTGTTGTAGGATTGGTAAAGATCTTTTTCCAATCTGGTTGTTGCTGTTTTGTCCTAACCACAGTGTCCTTTGCCTTACAGAAGCTTTGTAGTTTTATGAGATCCCATTTGTCAATTCTTGATCTTAGCGCATAAGCCATTGGAGTTTTGTTCAGGAAATTTTTTCCAGTGCCCATGTGTTCCAGATGCTTCCCTAGTTTTTCTTTTATTAGTTTGAGTGTATCTGGTTTGATGTGGAGGTCCTTGATCCACTTGGACTTAAGCTTTGTACAGGGTGATAAGCATGGATCGATCTGCATTTTTCTACATGTTGACCTCTAGTTGAACCAGCACCATTTGCTGAAAATGCTATCTTTTTTCCATTGGATGGTTTTGGCTCCTTTGTCAAAAATCAAGTAACCATAGGTGTGTGGGTTCATTTCTGGGTCTTCAATTCTATTCCATTGGTCTATCTGTCTGTCTCTGTACTAATACCATGCAGTTTTTATCACTATTGCACTGTAATACTGCTTGAGTTCAGGGATAGTGATTCCCCATGAAGTCCTTTTATTGTTGAGGATAGTTTTAGCTATCCTGGGTTTTTTGTTATTCCAGATGAATTTGCAAATTGTTCTGTCCAACTCTTTGAAGAATAGGATTGGTATTTTGATGGGGATTTCATTGAATCTGTAGATCGCTTTTGGTAAAATGGCCATTTTTACTATATTAATCCTGCCAATCCATGAGCATGGGAGATCTTTCCATCTTCTGAGGTCTTCTTCAATTTCTTTCTTCAGTGTCTTGAAGTTCTTATTGTACAAATCTTTTACTTGCTTGGTTAAAGTCACACCGAGGTACTTTATATTATTTGGGTCTATTATGAAGGGTGTCGTTTCCCTAATTTCTTTCTCGGCTTGTTTCTCTTTTGTGTAGAGGAAGGCTACTGATTTATTTGAATTAATTTCATACCCAGCCACTTTGCTGAAGTTGTTTATCAGCTTTAGTAGTTCTCTGGTGGAACTTTTGGGATCACTTAAATATACTATCATATCATCTGCAAATAGTGATATTTTGACTTCTTCTTTTCCAATCTGTGTCCCCTTGACCTCCTTTTGTTGTCTGATTGCTCTGGCTAGAACTTCAAGAACTATATTGAATAAGTAGGGAGAGAGTGGGCAGCCTTGTCTAGTCCCTGATTTTAGTGGGATTGCTTCAAGTTTCTCTCCATTTAGTTTAATGTTAGGTACTGGATCACTGTATATGGCTTTTACTATGTTTAGGTATGGGCCTTGATTTCCTATTCATTCCAGGACTTTTATCATGAAGGGGTGTTGAATTTTGTCAAATGCTTTCTCAGCATCTAATGAAATGATCATGTGGTTTTGTTCTTTCAGTTTGTTTATGTAATGGATCACGTTGATGGTTTTCCGTATATTAAACCATCCCTGCATGCCTGGGATGAAGCCTACTTGATCATGGTGGATGATTGTTTTGATGTGCTCTTGGATTCGGTTTGCCAGAATTTTATTGAGTATTTTTGCATCGATATTCATATGGGAAATTGGTCTGAAGTTCTCTTTCTTTGTTGGGTCTTTGTGTGGTTTAGGTATAAGAGTAACTGTGGCTTCATAGAAGGAATTCGGTAGTGCTCCATCTGTTTCAATTTTGTGGAATAGTTTGGATAGTATTGGTATGAGGTCTTCTATGAAGGTCTGATAGAATTCTGCACTAAACCTGTCTGGACCTGGGCTCTTTTTGGTTGGGAGACCTTTAATGACTGCTTCTATTTCCTTAGGAGTTATGGGGTTGATTAACTGGTTTATCTGTTCCTGATTTAACTCTGGTACCCGGTATCTGTCTACGAAATAGTCCATTTCCTGCAGATTTTCAAGTTTTGTTGAATATAGGCTTTTATAGTAAGATCTGATGATTTTTTGAATTTCCTCTGAATCTGTAGTTATGTCTCCCTTTTCATTTCTGATTTTGTTAATTTGGACACACTCTCTGTGTCCTCTTATTAGTCTGGCTAAGGGTTTATCTATCTTGTTGATTTTCTCAAAGAACCAACTTTTGGTTCTGTTGATTCTTTCTATCGTCCTTTTTGTTTCTACTTCGTTGATTTCAGCTCTGAGTTTGATTATTTCTTGCCTTCTACTCCTCCTGGGTGTATTTGCTTCTTTTTGTTCTAGAGCTTTTAGGTGTGCTGTCAAGCTGCTGACATATGCTCTTTCCTGTTTTTTTCTGCAGGCACTCAGCACTATGAGATTTCCTCTTAGCACAGCTCTCATTGTGTCCCATAAGTTTGGGTATGTTGTACCTTCATTTTCATTAAATTCTAAAAAGGTTTTAATTTCTTTCTTTATTTCTTCCTTGACCAGGTTATCATTGAGTAGAGCATTGTTCAATTTCCACATATATGTGGGCATTCTTCCCTTATTGTTATTGAAGACCAGCTTTAGGCCGTGGTGGTCTGATAGCACGCATGGGATTATTTCTATCTTTCTGTACCTGTTGAGGCCTGTTTTTTGACCAATTATATGGTCAATTTTGGAGAAAGTACCATGAGGAGCTGAGAAGAAGGTATATCCTTTTGCTTTAGGATAGAATCTTCTATAAATATCTGTTAAGTCCATTTGGTTCATGACTTCTTTTAGTCTGTCTATGTCTCTGTTTAATTTCTGTTTCCATGATCTGTCCATTGATGAGAGTGGGGTGTTGAAGTCTCCTACTATTATTGTGTGAGGTGCAATGTGTGTTTTGAGCTTTAGTAAGGTTTCTTTTACATATGTAGGTGCCCTTGTATTTGGGGCACAGATATTTAGGATTGAGAGTTCATCTTGGTGGATTTTTCCTTTGATGAATATGAAGTGTCCTTCCTAATCTTTTTTGATGACTTTTAGTTGAAAATTGATTTTATTTGATATTAGAATGGCTACTCCAGCTTGCTTCTTCCAACCATTTGCTTGGAAAGTTGTTTTCCAGCCTTTCACTCTGAGGTAGTGTCTGTCTTTGTCTCTGAGGTGTGTTTCCTGTAGGCAGCAGAATGCAGGGTCCTCGTTGCATATCCAGTTTGTTAATCTATGTCTTTTTTTTTATTAACTTGAGTATTTCTTATATACATTTCGAGTGTTATTCCCTTTCCCGGTTTCTGGGCAAACATCGCCTTCCCTCCCCCCCTTCCTTATGGGTGTTCCCCTCCCCATCCTCCCCCCATTGCCGCCCTCCCACCCGTCCATCAGGTTCCCTGGGGGTTCAGTCTTAGCAGGACCCAGGGCTTCCCCTTCCACTGTTGCTCTTACTAGGATATTCATTGCTACCTATGAGGTCAGAGTCCAGGGTCAGTCCATGTATAGTCTTTAGGTAGTGGCTTAGTCCCTGGAAGCTCTGGTTGCTTGGCATTGTTGTACATATGGGGTCTCAAGCCCCTTCAAGCTCTTCCAGTTCTTTCTCTGATTCCTTCAACGGGGGTCCCGTTCTCAGTTCAGTGGTTTGCTGCTGGCATTCGCCTCTGTATTTGCTGTATTCTGGCTGTGTCTCTCAGGATCGATCTACATCCGGCTCTTGTCGGTCTGCACTTCTTTGCTTCATCCATCTTGTCTAATTGGGTGGCTGTATATGTATGGGCCACATGTGGGGCAGGCTCTGAATGGGTGTTCCTTCAGTCTCTGTTTTAATCTTTGCCTCTCTCTTCCCTGCCAAGGGTATTCTTGTTCCCCATTTAAAGAAGGAGTGAAGCATTCACATTTTGATCATCCATCTTGAGTTTCATTTGTTCTAGGCATCTAGGGTAATTCAAGCATTTGGGCTAACAGCCACTTATCAGTGAGTGCATACCATGTATGTCTTTCTGTGATTGGGTTAGCTCACTCAGGATGATATTTTCCAGTTCCAACCATTTGCCTACGAATTTCATAAAGTCGTTTTTTTTTGATAGCTGTGTAATATTCAATTGTGTAGATGTACCACATTTTCTGTATCCATTCCTCTGTTGAAGGGCATCTGGGTTCTTTCCAGCTTCTGGCTATTATAAATAAGGCTGCGATGAACATAGTGGAGCACGTGTCTTTTTTATATGTTGGGGCATCTTTTGGGTATATGCCCAAGAGAGGTATAGCTGGATCCTCAGGCAGTTCAATGTCCAATTTTCTGAGGAACCTCCAGACTGATTTCCAGAATGGTTGTACCAGTCTGCACCCCCACCAACAATGGAGGAGTGTTCCTCTTTCTCCGCATCCTCGCCAGCATTTGCTGTCACCTGAGTTTTTGATCTTAGCCATTCTCACTGGTGTGAGGTGAAATCTCAGGGTTGTTTTGATTTGCATTTCCCTGATGACTAAAGATGTTGAACATTTCTTTAGGTGTTTCTCAGCCATTCGGCATTCCTCAGCTGTGAATTCTTTTGTTTAGCTCTGAACCCCATTTTTTTAATAGGGTCATTTGTCTCCCTGCGGTCTAACTTTTTGAGTTCTTTGTATATTTTGGATATAAGGCCTCTATCTGTTGTAGGATTGGTAAAGATCTTTTCCCAATCTGTTGGTTGCCGTTTTGTCCTAACCACAGTGTCCTTTGCCTTACAGAAGCTTTGTAGTTTTATGAGATCCCATTTGTCAATTCTTGATCTTAGAGCATAAGCCATTGGTGTTTTGTTCAGGAAATTTTTTCCAGTGCCCATGTGTTCCAGATGCTTCCCTAGTTTTCTTATATTAGTTTGAGTGTATCTGGTTTGATGTGGAGGTCCTTGATCCACTTGGACTTAAGCTTTGTACAGGGTGATTAGCATGGATTGATCTGCATTCTTCTACATGTTGACCTCCGGTTGAACCAGCACCATTTGCTGAAAATGGTATCTTTTTTTCCATTGGATGGTTTTTGGCTCCTTTGTCAAAAATCAAGTGACCATAGGTGTGTGGGTTCATTTCTGGGTCTTCAATTCTATTCCATTGGTCTATCTGTCTGTCTCTGTACCAATACCATGCAGTTTTTATCACTATTGCTCTGTAATACTGCTTGAGTTCAGGGATAGTGATTCCCCTGAAGTCCTTTTTTTTGTTGAGGATAGTTTTAGCTATCCTGGGTTTTTGTTATTCCAGATGAATTTGCAAATTGTTCTGTCTAACTCTTTGAAGAATTGGATTGGTATTTTGATGGGGATTGCATTGAATCTGTAGATCGCTTTTGGTAAAATGGCCATTTTACAATATTAATCCTGCCAATCCATGAGCATGGGAGATTTTCCATCTTCTGAGGTCTTCTTCAATTTCTTTCTTCAGAGTCTTGAAGTTCTTGTTGTACAAATCTTTTACTTGCTTGGTTAAAAGTCACACCGAGGTACTTTATATTATTTGGTCTATTATGAAGGTGTCGTTTCCCTAATTTCTTTCTCGGCTTGTTTCTCTTTTGTGTAGAGGAAGGCTACTGATTTATTTGAGTTAATTTTATACCCAGCCACTTTGCTGAAGTTGTTTATCAGCTTTAGTAGTTCTCTGGTGGAACTTTTGGGATCACTTAAATATACTATCATATCATCTGCAAATAGTGATATTTTGACTTCTTCTTTTCCGATCTGTATCCCCTTGACCTCCTTTTGTTGTCTGATTGCTCTGGCTAGAACTTCAAGAACTATATTGAATAAGTAGGGAGAGAGTGGGCAGCCTTGTCTAGTCCCTGATTTTAGTGGGATTGCTTCAAGTTTCTCTCCATTTAGTTTAATGTTAGCAACTGGTTTGCTGTATATGGTTTTACTATGTTTAGGTATGGGCCTTGGATTCCTATTCTTTCCAGGACTTTTATCATGAAGGGGTGTTGAATTTTGTCAAATGCTTTCTCAGCATCTAATGAAATGATCATGTGGTTTTGTTCTTTCAGTTTGTTTATATAATGGATCACGTTGATGGTTTTCCGTATATTAAACCATCCCTGCATGCCTGGGATGAAGCCTACTTGATCATGGTGGATGATTGTTTTGATGTGCTCTTGGATTCGGTTTGCCAGAATTTTATTGAGAATTTTTGCGTCGATATTCATAAGGGAAATTGGTCTGAAGTTCTCTTTCTTTGTTGGGTCTTTGTGTGGTTTAGGTATAAGAGTAATTGTGGCTTCATAGAAGGAGTTCGGTAGTGCTCCATCTGTTTCAATTTTGTGGAATAGTTTGGATAATATTGGTATGAGGTCTTCTATGAAGGTCTGATAGAATTCTGCACTAAACCCGTCTGGACCTGGGCTCTTTTTGGTTGGGAGACCTTTAATGACTGCTTCTATTTCCTTAGGAGTTATGGGGTTGTTTATCTGGTTTATCTGTTCCTGATTTAACTTCGGTACCTGGTATCTGTCTAGAAATTGTCCATTTCCTGTAGATTTTCAAGTTTTGTTGAATATAGGCTTTTATAGTAAGATCTGATGATTTTTTGAATTTCCTCTGAATCTGTAGTTATGTCTCCCTTTTCATTTCTGATTTTGTTAATTTGGACACACTCTCTGTCCTCTTATTAGTCTGGCTAAGGGTTTATCTATCTTGTTGATTTTCTCAAAGAACCAACTTTTGGTTCTGTTGATTCTTTCTATCGTCCTTTTTGTTTCTACTTCGTTGATTTCAGCTCTGAGTTTGATTATTTCTTGCCTTCTACTCCTCCTGGGTGTATTTGCTTCTTTTTGTTCTAGAGCTTTTAGGTGTGCTGTCAAGCTGCTGACATATGCTCTTTCCTGTTTCTTTCTGCAGGCACTCAGCGCTATGAGTTTTCCTCTTAGCACAGCTTTCATCGTGTCCCATAAGTTTGGGTATGTTGTACCTTCATTTTCATTAAATTCTAAAAAGGTTTTAATTTCTTTCTTTATTTCTTCCTTGACCAGGTTATCATTGAGTAGAGCATTGTTCAATTTCCACGTATATGTGGGCATTCTTCCCTTATTGTTATTGAAGACCAGCTTTAGGCCGTGGTGGTCTGATAGCACGCATGGGATTATTTCTATCTTTCTGTACCTGTTGAGGCCCGTTTTTTGACCAATTATATGGTCAATTTTGGAGAAAGTACCATGAGGAGCTGAGAAGAAGGTATATCCTTTTGCATTAGGGTAGAACGTTCTATAAATATCCGTTAAGTCCATTTGGCTCAAGACTTCTCTTAGTCTGTCTACGTCTCTGTTTAATTTCTGTTTCCATGATCTGTCCATTGATGAGAGTGGGGTGTTGAAATCTCCTACTATTATTGTGTGAGGTGCAATGTGTGTTTTGAGCTTTAGTAAGGTTTCTTTTACGTATGTAGGTGCCCTTGTATTTGGGGCATAGACATTTAGTATTGAGAGTTCATCTTGGTGGATTTTTCCTTTGATGAATATGAAGTGTCCTTCCTCATCTTTTTGATGACTTTTAGTTGAAAATTGATTTTATTTGATATTAGAATGGCTACTCCAGCTTGCTTCTTCTGACCATTTGCTTGGAAAGTTGTTTCCAGCCTTTCACTCTGAGTAGTGTCTGTCTTTGTCTCTGAGGTGTGTTTCCTGTAAGCAGAATGCAGGGTCCTTCGTTGATATCCAGTTTGTTAATCTATGTCTTTTTATTGGGGAGTTGACGCCATTGATGTTGAGAGATATTAATGAATAGTGATTATTGCTTCCTGTTATATTCATATTTGGATGTGAGGTTATGTTTGTGTGCTTTTCTTCTCTTTGTTTTGTTGCCAAGACGATTAGTTTCTTGCTTCTTCTAGGGTATAGCTTGCCTCCTTATGTTGGGCTCTACCATTTATTATCCTTTGTAGTGCTGGATTTGTAGAAAGATATTGTGTAAATTTGGTTTTGTCATGGAATATCTTGGTTTCTCCATCTATGTTAATTGAGAGTTTTGCAGGATACAGTAGCCTGGGCTGGCATTTGTGTTCTCTTAGGGTCTGTATGACATCAGTCCAGGATCTTCTGGCCTTCATAGTTTCTGGCGAAAAGTCTGGTGTGATTCTGATAGGTCTGCCTTTATATGTTACTTGACCTTTTTCCCTTACTGCTTTTAATATTCTTTCTTTATTTTGTGCGTTTGGTGTTTTGACTATTATGTGACGGGAGGTGTTTCTTTTCTGGTCCAATCTATTTGGAGTTCTGTAGGCTTCTTGTATGCCTATGGGTATCTCTTTTTTAGGTTAGGAAGTTTTCTTCTATGATTTTGTTGAAGATATTTACTGGTCCTTTGAGCTGGGGAGTCTTCACTCTCTTCTATACCTATTATCCTTAGGTTTGATCTTCTCATTGAGTCCTGGATTTCCTGTATGTTTTTGGACCAGTAGCTTTTCTGCTTTACATTATCTTTGACAGTTGAGTCAATGATTTCTATGGAATCTTCTGCTCCTGAGATTCTCTCTTCCATCTCTTGTATTCTGTTGGTAAAGCATGTATCTACAGCTCCTTGTCTCTTCTTTTGGTTTTCTATATCCAGGGTTGTTTCCATGTGTTCTTTCTTGATTGCTTCTATTTCCATTTTTAATTCCTTCCACTGTTTGATTGTGTTTTCCTGGAATTCTTTCAGGGATTTTTGTGTCTCCTCTCTATGGGCTTCTACTTGTTTATTTATGTTTTCCTGGAATTCTTTCAGGCATTTTTGCGATTCCTCTCTGTAGGCTTCTACTTGTTCTCTAAGGGAGTTCATCATGTCTTTCTTGAAGTTCTCCAGCATCATGGTCAAATATGATTTTGAATCTAGATCTTGCTTTTCTGGTGTGTTTGGATATTCCATGTTTGTTTTGATGGGAGAATTGGACTCCGATGGTGCCATGAAATCTTGGTTTCTGTTGCTTGGGTTCCTGCGCTTGCCTCTCGCCATCAAATTATCTCTAGTGTTACTTTGTTCTGCTATTTCTGACAGTGGCTAGACTGTCCTATAGGCCTGTGTGTCAGGAGTGCTGTAGACCTGTTTTCCTCTCTTTCAGTCAGTTATGGGGACAGAGTGTTCTGCTTTCGGGTGTGTAGTTTTTCCTTTCTACAGGTCTTCAGCTGTTCCTGTGGACTTGTGCCTTGAGTTCACCAGGCAGGTCACTTGCAGCAGAAAAGTTGGTCTTACCTGTGGTCCCGAGGCTCAAGTTCGCTCGTGGGGTGCTGCCCATGGGCTCTCCGCGGCGGCAGCGACCAGGAAGATCTGCGCCGCCCCTTCCGGGAGCCTCCGTGCACCAGGGTTCCAGATGGATTCTGGTGCTTTCCTCTGGAATCAGTAATGTGTGCAGAGAGCAGTCTCTTCTGGTTTCGCAGGCGTGTCTGCCTCTCTGAAGGTTTAGCTCTCCCTCCCACGGGATTTGGGTGCAGAGAACTGTTTATCCGGTCTGTTTCCTTCAGGTTCGGCGGTGTCTCAGGCAGGGCTCCTGCCGCTCCTGAGCCCTCCCCCACAGGAACCCAGAGGCCTTGTACAGTTTCCTCTTGGGCCAGGGTTGTGGGCAGGGGTGGGCAGTGTTGGTGGTCTCTTCCGCTCTGCAGCCTCAGGAGTGCCCACATGACCAGGTGGAAAGGTCAGTCTCCCACGGGGTCTGGGAGCAGAGAGCTGCTGCGGGCCGGGATCCGCGGGTGTGGGACTTCCGGTAAACACAGGACGTGCCCGGTCCTAGAGGAATTCTGCCTCTGTTTGTCCCGATTCCACCAGGCAAGTCACTTGCAGCAGATAAGTTAGTCTTACCTGTGGTCCCGAGGCTCAAGTTCGCTCGCGGGGTGCTGCCCACGGGCTCTCTGCGGCGGCAGCAACCAGGAAGAATCTATGTCTTTTTATTGGGGAGTTGAGGCCATTGATGTTGAGAGACATTAAGGAATAGTGATTATTGCTTCCGGTTGTATTCATATTTGGATGTGAGGTTATGTTTGTGTGCTTTTCTTCTCTTTGTTTTGTTGCCAAGACGATTAGTTTCTTGCTTCTTCTAGGGTATAGCTTGCCTCCTTATGTTGGGCTTTAGCATTTATTATCCTTTGTAGTGCTGGATTTGTAGAAAGATATTGTGTAAATTTGGTTTTGTCATGGAATATCTTGGTTTCTCCATCTATGTTAATTGAGAGTTTTGCAGGGACACTAACCTGGGCTGGCATTTGTGTTCTCTTAGGGTCTGTATGACATCTGTACACGATCTTCTGGCTTTCATAGTCTCTGGCGAAAAGTCTGGTGTGATTCTGATAGGTCTTTCCTTCATATGTTACTTGACCTTTTTCCCTTACTGCTTTTAATATTCTTTCTTTATTTTGTGCATTTGATGTTTTGACTATTATGTGACTGGAGGAGTTTCTTTTCTGGTCTAATCTATTTGGAGTACTGTAGGCTTCTTGTATGCTTGTGGGCATCTCTTTCTTTAGGTTAGGGAAGTTTTCTTCTATGATTTTGTTGAAGATTTTCCTGGTACTTTGAGCTGGGAGTCTTCACTCTCTTCTATACCTATTATCCTTAGGTTTGATCTTCTCATTGAGTCCTGGATTTCCTGTATGTTTTCGACCAGTAACTTTTTCCATTTTCCATTATCTTTGACAGTTTTGTCAATGATTTCTATGGAATCTTCTCCTCCTGAGATTCTCTCTTCTATTCTTGTATTCTGTTGGTTAAGCTTGTATCTACGGCTCCTTGTCTCTTCTTTTGGTTTTCTATATCCAGGGTTGTTTCCATGTGTTCTTTCTTGATTGCTTCTATTTCCATTTTTAATTCCTTCAACTGTTTGATTGTGTTTTCCTGGAATTCTTTCAGGGTTTTTTGCGATTCCTCTCTGTAAGCTTCTAATTGTTCTCCTGCAGTCTCAGGAGTGCCCACCTGCGTGGGCGATGAGCTCTCTCTCCCGCAATTTTTGGGAGCAAGGAGATCTGGGCCAGGATCTGTGAGGTTCAGGTTCCAGCTAGAATCCAGAATGTCTGGTCCCAGAGGAATTTTGCCTCCGTGTGTCCTGAGTCCACCAGGCAGCTCACTTGGAGTAGAAACGTTGTTCTTACCTCTGGTCCTGGGCCTGAAGTTGCTCTTCTGGCACTGAATTTCAGCTCTCCATGAGGGCAGCAACCAGAAGGGCCTGATTTAACTTTGATAACTGGTATTTGTCTAGAAAGTTGTCCATTTCCTTTAGATTTTCAAGATTTGTTGAATAAAAGACTTCATAGTAGGATCTGACGATTTTTTTAATTTCCTCTGATTCTGTTGTTATGTCTCCGTTTTCATTTCTCATTCTGTTAATTTGGACACACACTCTGTGTCCTGTAGTTAGTCTGGCTAAGGTTATTTCTATCTTGTTGATTTTCTCAAAGAACCAGTTATTGGTCCTATTGATTGATTTTATAGTCCTTTTTGTTTCTATTTGGTTGATTTATGCCCTGAGTTTGATCATTTCCTGCCTTCTGCTCCTCTTGGGTATATTTGTTTCTTTTTGTTCTAGGGCTTTTAGGTGTGCTGTTAATCTGCTAATGTATTCTCTCTCCTGTTTCTGTCTGCAGGCACTCAGAGCTATGAATTTTCCTCTTACCACAGCTTTCTTTTGTCCTATAAGTTTTGGTATGTTGTACTTTCATTTTTGTTAAATTTTAAGAAGTCTTTAATTTCTTTCTTTCTTTTTCCTTGACAGAGTAATCATTGAGTAGAGCATTGTCCAACTTCCTTTTATATGTTGGCATTCTTTCTTTATTGTTATTGAAAACCAGCCTTAGTCTGTGGTGTTCGATAGGACTCATGGTATTATTTTTATTTTTCTGTATCTGTTGTGGCCTGTTTTCTGACTGATTATACAGTAAATTTTGCAGAAGGTACCATGAGGTGGTGAGAAGAAGGTACATCCTTTTATTTTAGGAAGTAATGTTGTATAAATATCCATTATATCCATTTGGGTCATAAGTTCTCTTAGTTTCTCTATGTCTCTGTTTAATTTCTCTTTCTATGATCTGTCCATTACTGAGAGTGGGGTGTTGAAATCTCCTATTATCGCATGAGGTGCAATGTGTGATTTGAGCTTTAGTAAGGTTTCTTTTATGTATGTAGGTGCCCTTGTATTTGAAACTTAGATATTTAGGTTTGAGAGTTCATCTTGGTGGATTTTTCCTTTGATGAATATGAAATGTCCTTCCTTATCGTTTTTGATGAGTTTTGGTTGAAAGTTGATTTTATTTGATATTAGAATGGCTTCTCCAGCTGGCTTATTTAGACCATTTGATTGGAAAGTAGTTTTCCAGCCTTTTTCTCTGAGGTAGTGTCTCTCTTAGACTTTGAGGTGTGTTTCCTCTAGGTAGCAAAATGCTGAGTCCTCAATCTGTGTCTTTTTATTGTGGAATTAAGTCCATTGATGTTGAGAGATATTAAGGAATGGGGATTGTTGCTTCCTGTTATTTTCGTATTTGGACGTGGGATAATGTTTGTGTGCTTCTCTTCTTTTGGTTTCAAGGAGATTACTTTCTTGAATTTTCTAGTGTGCAGTTAACCTCCTTGTGTTGGGCTTTGCCATTTATTATACTTTGTAAGGCTGGATTTGTAGAAAGATACTGTGTAAATTTGGTTTTGTCATGGAATATTTTGGTTTCTCGATCTATGTTAATTGAGAGTTTTGATGGATATAGTAGCCTGGAATGTCATTTGTGTTCTCTTATCATCTGTATGACATCTTTGGCTTTCATAGTCTCTGGTTAGAAGTCTGGTGTAATTCTGATAGGTCTGCCTCTGTATGTTACTTGACCTTTTTCCCTTACTGCTTTTAATATTCTTTCTTTGTTTTGTGCATTTGGTGTTTTGACTATTATGTGACAGGAGAAATTTCTTTTCTGGTCCAATCTATTTAGAGTTCTTTGGGCTTCTTGTATATTTATTGGGATTTCTTTCTTTAGGGTAGGGAATTTTTTTTTCTATGATTTTCTTGAAGATATTTACTGGCCCTTTAAGTTGGGGGTCTCCACTCTCTTCTATATCTATTATCCTTAGGTTTGATCTTCTTATTGTGTCCTGGATTTCCTGTATGTTTTGGATCAGTAACTTTTTCCGTTTTACATTATCTTCTGCTCCTGAGATTCATTTTTCCCCCTCCATCTTTATTAACTTGGGTATTTCTTATTTACATTTCAATTGTTATTCCCTTTCCCGGTTTCCAGGCCAACAGCCCCCTAACCCCTCCCACTCCCCTTCTATATGGGTATTCTCCTCTCCATCCTCCCCCCATTACTGCCCTTCCCACAACAATCACTTCCCATTCCACTGGTGCTCTTGTTAGTCTATTCATTGCTACCTATGCAGTTGGAGCCCACGGTCAATCTATGTATAGTCTTTGGGTAGTGGCTTAGTCTCTGGAAGCTGTGGTTGGTTGTCATTGTTGTTCATATGGGGTCTCAAGCCCCTTCATGCTCTTTCAGTCCTTTCTCTGAATCCTTCAATGGGGGTCCCGTTCTTTCTTCTGTCTCTTTTATTCTTTTGGTGATACTCACATCTATTACTCCTGATCTCTTCCTTAGGTTTTCTATCTACAGGGTTGTCTCCCTTTGTGTTTTCTTTACTGTTTCTATTCCCATTTTTAACTCGTTGATGATTTTGCTCATTTCCTTCTCCTCTTTGGTTTTTTTCCCTCAGTAGTTGTTTAAGTGATTTTTGTCTTTCCTCTTTAAGGGTTTCTTCTCGTTTTCTTGTGCTGTCCTCTAATTTTTAAAGGAGTTATTTATGACCTTCTTAAATTCCTCCATCATCATGATAAAATGTGATTTTAAATCTAAATCTTGCTTTTCTGGTGTGTTTGGATTTCCAGTGTTTGCTTTGGTAGGAGAACTGGGCTCTGATGATTCTAAGTAACCTTGGTTTCTGTTGCTTGGGTTCTTGTGCTTGCCTCTTGCCATCAGGTTGCCATCAGCCATTCTTGCTGTTTCTAATGGTGGCATGACCTTCTTTTAGTCCTGTGTGCCAGCACTCTTGGAGACCTGTTTTCTTATTTTCTTTCAGCCAGTTTTGGCAACAGAGTGTTCTGCTCTCAGTTGTGTATTTGTTCATGGCAGCTGGCTTTCACCTCTCTGTTAGGGCAGCAACCAAAAGGGTCCTGCCCCTACTGCTCCTAGATCATGTGTACAGTGGCCATAGACTGTGCTAGGTGTTTTCCTCTTGAGTCGGCAATGTGAGCAGAGAGTAGTCTCCTCTTGGTTCTCAGGGGTGTCTCTACCTCTGAGTTTCTAGCTTTCCCTCTCACAGGATTTGGGTGCAGGGAGCTGTTTGACCAGTTCAGTTCAGATCCAAGTGCAGATATGAACTACAGAACTCCTGCAGTTGACTGCTTCTATATTCCTGTGTCCAGAGGCACTATGCAGTTTCCTCTTGGGCCAGGGATGTGGGCAAATATGGGTAGAAGTGGCAGTCTGACATTCCCTGCAGTCTCAGGATTGCCCACACTTCTGGGTGATCAGCTTGCTCTCCCACAGGATTTGGGAACAGGGAGATGTGAGCCAGGATCAGAGAAGTTTGGGCCATAGCCAGAAACCAGAAGTGCCCAGTCCCAGAGGACTTCTGCCTTTGTGTGTCCTGAGTCCACCAGTTAGGTCACTTGGAGCATAAAAGTTGACCTTACCTCTGCTCTCAGGCGTGTAGTCGCTCTTGGCAGCTGACTTCCAGCTCTTCATGAGGGCAGCAACAAGAGGGTCCTGCCCCTATTGCCTTGAGATTATTTCTAATCAAATTCTTTGTCTTAGCAGGAGTGTTTCACTATTTATAGGCCACATGTGGCTAGGGATATCTTTGAATGTAACCACAACATAATTATTTTATTTATTTATAGTCCTCTCTCTCTTTCTCTCTCTCTCTCTCTCTCTCTCTCTCTCTCTCTCTCTCTCTCTGTGTGTGTGTGTGTGTGTGTGTGTTTGTCTGCATGTGTTTATTTGTGTGTAGGCAGCCTTGGATGTGTACTGCTGTGTGTACGGGTGTGCATATACACTGGAGACAGAGACTAACTTGGGTGTAGTCCTAGTTTGTTTTCTGTTGCTGTGGTAAGCACTGACCACAACAAACTGTGGAGGATAGAGAAAGGGTTTATTGACCTACAGGTTATAGTCCATTGTCAAGGGAAGGATGGGCGGGAAATCAATCAGACACCAAAAGGCAGAAATTGAAGCAGAGGCCATTGAGTGATGCTGCTTACTGGCTTTGTCTTCATGACCTACTCAGTTTGCTCACCACCCAGGAACTTCTGTCCAAAGTTTGCACTGGGTACAGTGGGTCAAGACCTCCTACTTCATCAGCAAATAAGAAAACGTTCCAAAGACCTGCCCACAGGCAAACACAGTGTATGACACTTTTCCAATGAGATTCTCTTTTCCATGATATATTTAGTTTTGGGTCAGACTTACAAAGGCTAATCAGTACATATGTTCCTTAGGAACAATATACCATGTTTTTTGAGATAGTGTCTGTTACTTGGATATTAGATTCATCAAATAGGCTAGACATTCTGGCCAACTAGCCTGTGGCACTTCATTTCTCTGCTTCTCCAACTCTAGAATGACAAACCACTATGCTCAGGGTTTTGCATGGGTGGTATATAGCAAACTCAGATCCTCATGCTTTTGTAATAAGCTCTTTATTAATTAATAAAGCCATCTCTTCAAACCATTATAAATTGTATGTTTTAAAAGATTTAACTATTTTTATTTTATGTATATGAGCATTTTGCCTGTATGCATATCTGCTTACTACATGCATGCAATGTCCACTGTGGCCAGAAGAAGATATCATATTCCCTCAGGACTATTCATAAACTATCATCTAGGTTCTAGAATTTGAACTTGGATTCTCAGAAATAGCAGCAATTCCTTTTAACCATGGAGTCATCTACCTAGAGTAATTAAAAAAAATTTTATTATGTGTTTTTTAAGGGTGAACTTTTTAGATGACATCATGTCACATGCCAAGTATTGAATGTGCCTAGGCTTTATTAAAGAATGTGCTGGTTGGCTTATTTGAATTTATGTGCTTTTTTGTTTCATTCTTAGTATTTTAGTATTTTTATGCTCCTTGATATTGAGCCTAGTATTTTGTGGCAACTACTCAACACACACACACACACACACACACACACATCACACAATGCACATGTACATGCACACACACACACACCACACACAATGCACATGTACACACACACACACACACACACACAATCTCATTGTGTTCAAAGTAAGCATACAGTGTTGTGTAGGTTCATAGCTATCCTTGGCCACTTCTATCAGTAAACCATACCCTTTTCTTGTTTTGATATTTTGTTTATGAGTTGCACCTAGAACTCATAATCTTGCTGCTTTAAACTTCCAAGAACCTAGTATTATAAGTGTTTATCAACAGACCTAGCTTGGCATTTTGATAGTCATTTCTAATTTTATATTATTGTTATCTGAATTACACATGTGATTTTAACCTTCATAACCCCAAGACCCACCCTATGACCCTCAGTAATTTCTCCTGGAGAATGTTGTGGGCTCACTGTTGGTTGAAAAGTTATCAAATGCATGCAGTACTGCTTATATGCACTGCTTTCTTACTGTTGTTGTATCCCATGTTAAAGTGAACATGGGAGTCTAGTATAGCACTTCCCCTATCTCTCTTTTTGTGTTTGTATATAATGATATGGAATGAATTTATACACTGATAGTTGTTCATACTGAAATCTTGATCCAGGATGACAATGTAAAATGAACATTTGTCTTTTGTTACAGATTTTTCTTATATTTTGTATAACGCAAATATGAATACACCCTCTATTTCTACATTTATCATCTATCAATCTCTCCATTTCTATCTCTGTCACCTCAGTCTCTATCTCAAATTTATGTTGAGTAGATGGACTACAAGAAGGCATATTCTTTCTTTTAATTTTCAACCTACAATACCTAAGACCTATGGTGATTATCATGACTATATTTCTAATCATGTAGCAGATACACTTCTAGATGTACATGGAAGGGTACTTGCAGGGAGGTTTAACTGAAGAAGAAAGATTCACATTCAATGTGGTTTGAATCAAAGAGAAAAGGGAGGCTGGAGAGATGGTTAACTTGTCTATCAAGTATAAGAACCTGAATTTGGATTTCGGGAACTCAATTGAAAAACTGGACACTGTGATGAAATTGTAATGCCAGCATTGCCATGGTAAGATGTCAGGCAGAGACAGGTAAAGTTTGTGGGTGACATAATCTGGACATTTGGTCAAAATATCAGGCTAAGGAGAAGTCTTAAATCTGAGCTTGTCTTATGACCTCAACGGGCATACTGTGCATGTGTGCATCCACCCTCCCATGAGTACTTCCAATATAAGACTTAAATTATAGAAATAAGATAGAAAAAAATGGTAAATTGGAAACAACTTTTCTTCTTCTTCTTCTTCTTCTTCTTCTTCTTCTTCTTCTTCTTCTTCTTCTTCTTCTTCCTCCTCCTCCTCCTCCTCCTCCTCCTCCTCCTCCTCCTCCTCCCTCCTCCTCCTTCTTCTTCTTCTTCTTCTTCTTCTTCTTTCTCCTCCTCCTTCTCCTCCTCCCCTCCTCCTCCTCTTCTTCTTCTTTTGCTGCTGCTGCTGTTTTCATCTTAATGTTTTTCCTCTTCTTCTACTACTCCTGCTGCTGCTGCTGCTGCTGCTGCTCCTGCTGGGGCTGCTTGGTTATTATGGACACAATGAAACCAGTTGCTTCAAAATCTTGTTGTGGTAAGTTACTCACAACAATGCCCTGCCTTCTCTCAAACTGAGCTAAAACAAACCATTCTTGCTTCCATAGGTTGCTTTTTATTCTTGGATTTTATCACAGTAAGCACAGTAATTTTATTTTGTATTATCTGTTCATCAGTGATTTTTGTATTGTTTTTTTGGGTTTTATATTTGTTTGTTTGGTGTTTGTTTTAGGAATTCATCCTAGGGACTTTCTCATGCAACATATAACATTGAGATCAACCCCAGCTCTCAGTTTTCTATGTAGTATGTTTAGTTTCTATTTCTTTTATTGTTTAAAAAAACCTATGTATTTTTATCCTATTTGAATGCGTCATTGTGCTCATGTATCTTAGCTCACCACATATATGATTGGTACCCACGGAGGATAGTAGGAGACATTGAAACACAGAAATCAGAATTATAGACAGTTGTCAGTTTCTATATATGTGCTGGGAATGGAACCTGATCTCTCTAGAAAAGCAGAAATTGCCCCTACCTGTTGAGTCAACTCTCATGCACTTAGTTTGTACATCTTATGAGGCAGATCTCATAGAGATAAATATTTGTCTGATGAAGCTTTCATTGCTTCTATATTTCTAAAGGACACAGTATCTCTATTTGGAGGCATATCTAAATGTTTAAAATGAGATTCTTTTTTTTTCTTTTCCAGAGCTGAGGACCGAACCCAGGGCCTTGCGCTTGCTAGGCAAGCACCCTCCACTGAGCTAAATTCCCAATCCCTTAAAATGAGATTCTTAAGCTACTAAATTCAGCACCCAGTAGAAATACTCATACATCCACATTTATTGCAGTCTTATTTACAATAGATAAGATATGAATCAATTCATAAAGAAAAATATTATGCATAGAAAAATGAATTTTTAATGGATATTTTTATGTACATTTCAAATATTATTTCCTTTTCTGTTTTCCCATCCATAGTGCCCCTAGCCCATACCCTTCTCCTTCTTCTATAAAGGTGTTCCCCCTCTCCAACCAACCCCCTTTCCCACCCTGACACTCCCCTACACTGGGAAGTCCAGGTATGTAGGGAGCCATATTGGATTTGGGCCTGGCCGCTTTGTGACTGTATGGCTCAAAGTGGCTACGTGACTCTTGGCTGCATGGCCACAGATGTTCAACCTTGAAATGACTGCCATAAGTCTTGAGAGTGTTGGGCAAAAGCCTCTCCCATGAATTTATGGCACAGAAAGATAAATTTCATAGGATGTTTCAGTCTGAGCAAACACCAGACGTCTCTGGCGTCTCCATCCATGACCTCTTCACCTTCTGCTATAGCTGCAGAATGCCCTCCTCCCTCCATCCTTTGTGTTTCACAAAGGACACTCCCCCTACCTCAAAGCCTTAAAAGCTGTAACGTTCACCCCAATAAATGAGACCTTGACAACAGAAGTTTTGCTTGGTCTCCTTCTTCTCTTCACCCCCATTTGATACACAGGTAGAAGGCCTCTTCGGGACCCTGAATAACTGGACCTGCTGGACGGGTCACAGGTACAAATGGAATTTTTAAGATTTATTTTAGATTATGTGTATGTGCATCTATGTGGATGTAAATGAGAAGGGTTGGTCAAGAAGGTGAAAAAGGGTGTAATATTCCCTGAAGCTGAATGTATAGGTGGTTATGACATGCCAAACATGGGATCTGAAAAAAATCTAACTTAGAAAAGCAAGAAGTGCACTTAGCTTCTGAACAATTTGTCTAGTAACCACAATGGATTTATACCCAGCATGAAAAAACAAAATGATTTCATATATAGAAAACTAGATGGGGCCAGCGCTCGCAGGCCCAGGCCGCCCCGCTCGACCTGAGCACCGCGGCGGCGCAGCGGCGGGAGCCCAGGAGAAACAGCCACAGTCAGGAGACATTCCCGCGGCCCCCGCTGCCCGCCCCAGGCTCGGTGTATGAGGCCGCGGCCCGCCAACCTTCGCTGAGACCGTCCCCGGGGTGCGGTGGCCTCGGGCTCCAGAGCACGCCCCGCCACCCGAGGGCTGCGCGTGGCCCCGGGCCTGCTCGCCGGGCGACTCCGCGCGTCCCGGGCCAGGAAGTGGCGGCGCCGAGCGCCATGGCCCACTCCCCGGTGCAGTCGGGCCTGCCGGGCATGCAGACCCTGAAAGCAGACCCAGAAGAGCTTTTTACCAAGCTGGAGAAAATTGGAAAGGGCTCCTTTGGTGAGGTGTTCAAAGGCATCGACAATCGGACTCAGAAAGTGGTTGCCATAAAAATAATTGATCTGGAAGAAGCGGAGGACGAGATAGAGGACATTCAACAAGAGATCACAGTGTTGAGCCAGTGTGACAGTCCGTACGTCACCAAGTATTATGGATCCTATCTCAAGGATACTAAATTATGGATAATCATGGAGTATCTCGGTGGAGGCTCTGCCCTGGATCTGTTAGAACCTGGCCCTTTAGATGAAATTCAGATTGCAACCATTCTACGAGAGATTCTGAAAGGACTTGATTATCTACACTCAGAGAAGAAAATCCACAGAGATATTAAAGCGGCCAATGTTCTGCTCTCTGAACATGGAGAGGTGAAGCTGGCTGACTTTGGAGTGGCTGGCCAGCTGACGGATACCCAGATAAAAAGGAACACCTTCGTGGGCACTCCCTTCTGGATGGCGCCTGAGGTCATCAAGCAGTCAGCCTACGACTCAAAGGCGGACATCTGGTCCCTCAGCATCACAGCCATAGAACTGGCCAAAGGCGAGCCACCACATTCCGAGCTGCACCCCATGAAGGTGCTGTTCCTCATCCCAAAGAACAACCCTCCCACGCTGGAGGGCAGCTACAGCAGGCCCCTCAAGGAGTTCGTGGAGGCCTGCCTGAACAAGGAGCCCAGCTTCAGGCCCACTGCTAAGGAGTTATTGAAGCACAAATTTATAATCCGCAATGCAAAGAAAACGTCCTACCTGACTGAGCTCATCGACAGGTACAAGAGGTGGAAGGCGGAGCAGAGTCACGAGGACTCCAGCTCGGAGGACTCGGATGTGGAGACAGATAGCCAGGCGTCTGGAGGCAGCGACTCTGGGGACTGGATCTTCACCATCCCGGAGAAAGACCCCAAGAATCTGGAGAACATAACTCTTCAGCCCTCAGATTTGGAAAGAAATAAGATGAAAGACTTCCCAAAGAGGCCCTTCTCTCAGTGCTTGTCCACAATCATTTCTCCTCTGTTTGCGGAGCTGAAAGAGAAGAGCCAGGCGTGTGGAGGGAACTTGGGGTCAATAGAAGAGCTGCGGGGAGCCATCTACTTGGCGGAAGAGGCCTGCCCTGGGATCTCCGACACCTTGGTGGCACAGCTTGTACAACGGCTGCAGAGATATTCTCTGAGCGGTGGAGGAGCCTCAGCGCACTGAAAGCCCATGGCGTCCCGGTTGGATTTTCCTTTCTTCTTCATCTTCCTTCTTTTTAAAAGTCAACGAGAGCCTTTGCCGACTCTGCGAAGAGGTGTCACGGAGGGGCCCACCCTCCCCTAGCGCCGGCACCTATCCAGGGACAGCCTCGTCATGCCACAGCCAGATGGAGTCTTCTGATAGGGTGGGGGAGGGTCTTCTCCTTCAAGCAATTATTTTATTTTATTTTTTATCGTTTTTAATTTTAATCATAGTGCACATATTCAAAGAAAGTATCTTTAAACACAAACAGCCTTGAAGTGTATATTTGGATTGTTCTAAGGCAGTTGAAGACGCAACCTCAGGTATCTCTTTGTATTGATAGCTCCTCCCCCCCGGGGAGACGGAGAGTCGCTCTGGTGGATCGGTGTACAGATTGTATATAGCGTCATTTTTAACGAAACCCTTTTGGCGTGCATAAGGATCACTGTGTACACGTTGGCCAAGTGCTTCTGTAGATAATGTCTGTGGAGTAAATATTTGACAGGCCAGAACTCGAGTCTTATTGCCTTGCCTTTATTACGTGTAAATTTGAATTTCGTGACCAGTGATTTGGATTTTATTTTGTATTTACAGGGTCTGTCATTAATAATAATTATCCCTCCCCCCCCCTTCGTGGAACACTCCCATTTGTACCTCAACAGATGCAAATTTCCCTCTCGTTCACCCTACGCCCCTTTTGGTACACTTAGAAGTTTTCCTTTTTCCATCAATGGTACTGTTTCTTAGTGTTTTCAATTGGAACATATCTTATCTCACAGAGCTTTAAATTATTCTTTAAGTTTCTTCCGGATGAAGCGCTCTCATCTAACCTGTGTTGGGTTGTGCTGCCACGTCTGTACCAGATGTCCTGTCTGACATCTTCCATTGAATCTTGTAGTACAACCTGCGTATCATCTTTCCCACCTCAAAGTGTCTGAATGTTTACACAAATAAATTAAAAAAAGAAAACTAGATGGAGCTGAATATAATCATATCAAGAGAAGAAGTCTAATATCTTATTTAGGGGTTATTACTATGAAGAGAAATCATAACCATGCAACACTTTTTTTGATATGGTCAGACTTTATTATGCCAGCTGGGTGGGTGTCAAATAATATCATTTGTTTTATTTTTTATTATAAGTAAACATAAAGTTTGGTTGCTGACTGACTGTGAATAAAGACTTCTTCTGTGAATTTCTTGTTCACACCAACTGCTATTTTCCTTCTGAGTCATTGCTCTAGCTTTTTAATGTGGTAGGAACATTCAGGTTCCAATGTAAGGTTCCAAAGTCAATATTGACTTTGACTGTTACCCATGTTTCAGACACTCTGTTCACAGTATTTCTTTGCATAATACACAGTTTACATTTCTTTATAATTAAATGTATAAATCCTTCTATCTAGAGATCTTTTTGTTTCAGGATCTTTTGTTTGTTTTGTTTTAGAATTTTTTAATTCAATGTTTTCTTTATCTACATTACAAATGTTATCTCCTTTCCCCCACTCAACCACCCGTGTCTTACCATTCCCCACTCTGACATTCCCCTACAGTAGGAGGTCCAGCCTTGGCAGGACCAAAGGCTTCTCCTCCCTTTGGTGGTCAATAAGGCCATCCTCTGCTACATATACATCTGGAGCCAGGGGCCTGCCCATCTATACTCGATGAATGGTGGTTTAGTCCCCTGGAGCTCTGGTTACTTGATATTGTTGTTTTTATGGAGTTACAAACTCCTTCAGCTCCTTCAATCCTTTCTCTAACTCCTCCAATGGGAACACCATTCTCAGTTCAATGGTTGACTGCTAGCTTTTGCATCTGTATTTGTCATGCTCTGGCACAGCACCTATTCTTATAACACCAAGAGGGAGCCCATTACTGTAGTGTTCGAACATGGCTAGGATCACAGGATTACAGGATCACAGGATCACAGGATCACAGGATCATAGGAACACAAGATCACAGGAACACAAGTACTCCTAAATTCCCAGGATCACAGGATCGCAGGATCATAGAGGAGCCTCAACTGCCAAAAGAACAGATAATACCAGGAGTACTGGAGCTCTGACAAGTATAAGATCACAGTTAAGGACAAACTTTTTTTCAAACACCCGGAGTAATTGGCACCACAACAGGATCCATGGAAACACAAAACCCAACTGAGCCATAGGCACAGGTTCCTTCCAGATTACAAGTGTCTCCAGAACAAAAACAGGGCTTGGGATCCCCACCTACAACTGCAACACCCAGAGAATGCTTGACTCCCAGGAACTTTGACATAACAGGATCTCAGAAGCTTGGTCACACCATAATTTCAGGATCCTATAGGCAGTTTGACTCCCAGGAGCTCTGACACACCCAGGATCTCAGGATCACTGGATCTCAGAATCGAAGGATCACAGAGACTGCTGAATCTGAGGAGTTCTGATACAACCAGGATCACTGGAAGGACAGGATTGAGTCAGAGATAGCAAGGGCAGGTTACATGAAAGATAACCCGATAGCAAGAGGCAAGCACAAGAATATAAACAACAGAAACCAAGACTACTTGACATAATCAGAACCCAGTTCTTCCAATACAGCAAGTCCTGGATACTGCATAACACCAGAAAAGGTAGATTAAGATTTAAAATCGCATCTCATGGTGATGAAAGGAGACTTTAAGGACATAAATAACTCCTTTTAGAAATACAGAACAACACAGGTAAGCAGAAGCCCTTAAAGAGGAAACACAAAACACCCCTTACAGAATTTCAGGAAAACAAAACCAAACAGGTGAAGGAATTGAACAAAACCATCCAATATATAAAAATAGAAATAGAAACAATAAAGAAATCACAAAGGGAGACAAGCCTGGAGATGGAAAACCTAGGGAATAAATCAGGAGTCATCAACACAAACACCACTAACAAAATACAAGAGATAGAAGAGAATCCCAGAATAGAGATAACATAGAAGATATTGACACAACAGGAAAAAGAAATACAAAGTACAAAAAGCTCCTAACCCAAAACCCCCAGAAAATTCAGTACACAAAGAAAATACCAAACCAAGGAATAATAGGTAGAGAAAAGAGTGAAGATTCTCAATTCACAGGGTCAGTAAACATCTTCAATAAAATCATAGAAGAAAACTTCCCTACTCAAAAGAAGGATGGCCATAAACATATGAGAAGCATATAGAATGCCAAATAGATTGGACCCTGAAAGAAATTCCTCCAATCACAGAATAATCAAAAAATCAAATGCACAGAATTAAGAATATAAAAAGCAGTAAGGGAAAAGGGTAAAGTAACATATAAAGGGAAACCACTCAGGATTAAATCAGATTTATCAACAGAGACGCTAAAACATAGAAGGTCTTGGGCAAATGATATACAGAACCTAATAGGACACAAATGCCAGCTCAGGGTACTCTATCCAGCAAAGCACTCAATTACCATAGATGGAGAAACCAAGATATTCCATGACAAAAACAGATTTAAACAAAATCTTTCCACTAATCTAGCCCTAGAAAGAATAATAGATGGAAAACTCCAACAAAAGGAGGGGAAACTACAACCAAGAAAAACCAAGAACTTAAATTTCTCACAAAAAGAAAAAAAAAGCCATAAAACATACTTGTACTTCTATCAACAAAAATAACAGAACACAAGAGTAATTGGTCTCTAATATCTCTCAATATCAATGGACTAAATTCCCTAATAAAAAGGTATAGGCTAACATACTACATAGGTAAACAGGCCCCAACATTTTGCTGTATACAGGAAACACACCTAAGAGAAGGGACACATACTACCTCAGACTAAAGGGCTAGAAAATATTTCCAAGGAAATAGTCCCAAGAAACAAGCTGGAGTAGCCATTCTGATATCCCAGAAAATTAATCCTCAAACAAAAGTTATCCAAAAAGATGGGGAAAGGACACTTGATACACATGAACAGAAAAATCCACCAAGATGAATTATCAATTCTGAACATTTATTCTCCAAATGAAAGGGCACCCACTTTTATAAAATAAACATTACTAAAGCTGAAAGCACACATTGAACCTCACATAATAGTAGTGGGGGATGTCAATACGCCACTCTTACCTATGGACAGATAATGGAAACAGAAACTAAGCAAAGACACAGTGAAACTAACAGAAGTTATGAACAAAATGGATTGAACAGATATCTACATAATATTTCACCATCAAACAAAAGAACATATATTTTTCTCAGCACCTCATGGCACCTTCTCTAACATTGACTCTATAATCAGAAATAAAACAAGTTTCAATATTTAAAAGAAGATTGAGTTAACCTATACATTCTATCAGATCACTACAGATAAAGGCTGGTTTTAAACAACAACAACAGAAAGAGCACATACTTGTGGAAAGTGAACATCTCTCTATTAAATTATAAATTGGTCAGTGTTGAAATAAACAAAGAAATTAAAGACTGTAGAATTTAACAAAAATGAAAGCACAACACACTAAACTTTATATCACACAACGGAAACAATGCTAACAAGAACACTCATGGCTCTGAATGACTTCATAAAATAATTGGAGAGATTTTCCATTGAATAGCACATCTGAAAGCTCTAGAACAAAAAGAGGCAAATACACCCAAGAGGAAATAATCAATAATCAAACTCAGGACTAAAATTAACCAAGTAGACACAAAGAGAACTATACAAAGAATGAAGAAAACTAGGAGCTGGTTCTTTGAGAAAATCAACAACTTACATAAACCATTAGCCAAACTAACTAGAGAGCATAAAGGTAGTATAAAAATTAACAAAATCAGAAATGAAAAGGGAGACAAAACAGAAACTGAGAAAATTAAAAAAGTCAAGTTCTACTACAAAAGCATACAGTCAAAAAATCCTTGGAAAATATACATGAAGTGAATGATATTTTTTAGACAGATACCAGGTACCAAAGTTAAATCAAGATCAGGTAAAATATCCAAAGAGTCCCATAACCCCTAAGGAAATAGAAGCAGTCATTAAAAGTTTTCCAAGGAAAACAAGCCCAGGGACACATGGTTTTAGAGCAGAATTGTACCAGACCTTCAGAAAAGACCTAATACCAATGTTTCTCAAACTACTTCATAAACCAGAAGCAGAAGGATTACTACCTAATTTGTTTTATGGAGACAGAGTTAGACTTATACCTAAACAGACCAAGATCCAAAAAACTTCCCTTGTAAATATTGATGCAAAAATAGGCAATAAAATTCTCACAAATTGGATCCAAGATCATCTAAAATGATCATTCACGGTGATCAAGTAGGCTTCATCCCAGGGAGGGAGGGTTGGTTAAAAATGCAGAAATACCTCAACACAATTCACCCTATAAACAACCTCAAAGAAAATAACACATAATCATCTCAATAGATTATAAGAAAATCCTTTGAAAAAGTACTACACCTTTTCAGGATAAAAATCTTGAAGAGCTCAGGATTCAAGCCCCATATGTAAGCATACTAAAAGCAATATCCAACAAACCAGTAGACAACGTCAAACTAAATGGAGAGAAACTTGAAGCAATGACACTGTAATCAATGACTAGAAAAAGATGCCCACTCTCTGCCTACTTGTTCAATACAGTTCTCACATTTCTTGCCACAGCAATCAGACCACAAACGGAGGTCAAAGGGATACAGATTGGAAAGGAAGAAGTCAAAAAATCATTATTTGTAGATGATATGACAGTATACTTAAGTGACTCCAAAAGTTCCACCAGAGAACTACTAAGCCTGATAAACAACTTCAGCAAAGTGCCTGGATATAAAATTAACTCAAACAAATTAGTGCTCTTCCTTTACTCAAAGATTAAACATGCTGAGAAAAAAATAGGGAAATGACATCCTTCATAATAGTCACAAATAACATAACATACTGTGATTCTAACCAAGCAAGTGAAAGATCTGTATGACAAGAACTTCAAGTCTCTGAAAAAAGAAATTGAAGATCTCAGAAGATGGAAAGATGCCCTATGCTCATGGATTGGCAGAATTAACGTAGGAAAAAATGGCTATTTTGCCAAAAGCAATCGATGGAGTCAATTCAATCCCCATTAAATTCCAACTCAATTCTTCATAGAGTTAGGAAGAGCAATTTGAAAATTCATTTGGAATAACAAAACCTCAGGATAGTGCAAAGTATCCTCAATAATAAAAGGACATTGGGGGGAATCACCATCCCTGACCTCAAGCTGTATTATAGAGCAATAGTGACAAAAACCATATAATATTGGTACAGAAACAAGCAAGTTAGTCAATTGAATAGAAATGAAGACGTAGAAATGAACTCATACACTTATGGTCACTTGCTCTTGACAAAGGAGCTAAAACCACTCAGTGGAAAAAAGATAGCATTTTCAACAAATGATGTTGGTTCAACTGGAGGTCAGCATGTAGAAGAATGCATATTCATCCATCCTTACTGTCTTGTACAAAGCTCAACTCCAAGTAGATCAATGACCTCCACATAAAATCAGATACATTCAAACTAAAGGAGAAAAAGTTGGGAAGAGCCTCAAACACATGGACACTGGGGAAAATTTCCTGAACAGAACACCAATGATTTATGCTCTAAGATCAAGAAAAAACAAATGGCATTTCATAAAATTTTAAAGCTTCTGTAAGGCAAAGGACACTATCATTAGAACAAAATGGCAGCCAACAGATTGGGAAAAGATGTGCACTAATCCTACATCCAATATATACAAAAAAAATCAAGAAGTTGGACTCCAGAGAGTCAAGTAACCCTATTAAAATGGGGGACAGAGCTAAACAATGAATTCTCAGCCAAGGAATATCAAATGGCTGAGAAGTACCTAATGAAATATTCAACATACTTAGTCATCAGGGAAATGCAAATCAAAACAACCATGACCTTACATCAGTCAGAATGGTTAAATTCAAAAACTCAGGTGTGAACAGATGCTGGCAAGGTTGTGGAGAAAGAGGAACACTTCCCCATTGTTGATGGCATTGCAAGCTGATACAACTTTGGAATCAGTCTAGAAGTTCCTCAGAAAATTGGACATAGTACTACCTCAGGACCCAGCTAGACTCTGCCCGAGCATGACTCTTGGGCATGTACCCAAACAATGCTCTAGCATATACCTAGGACATATGCTCCACTATGTTTATAGCAGCTGTATTTATAATAGGTAGAAGCTGGAAAGATCCAGCTTCAACAGAGGAATGGATACAGAAAGTGGGGTACATCTACACAAAGGAGTATGACTCAGCTATTAAAAACAATGACTTCATGAAGTTCATTAGTAAATGGATGGAATTAGAAAATATCATCCTGAGTGAGGTAGCTGAAGCACAAATAAAGACACATGGTATGTACTAATGATAAGTTAGCCCAAAAGCTTTAATTTTTCAAGATGCAATCCACAGACCACATGAAGCTCAAGAAAAAGGATGACCAAAGTGTGGATGCTTCATTCCTTCTTAAAAGGAGAAACAAAAATATATATAGGAAAAGGTATGGAGACAAAGTTTGGAGCAGAGAAAGAAGAAATGGCCATTCAGAACCTGCCCCACCTGGGGATCTAGCCCATATATATATTCAGCTACCAAATCCAGAAAATATTGCTGATTCCAAGAAGTGCATGTTGACAGGAGCATGCTATAGCTGTCTCCTGAGAGACTCTGCCCGAGCATGACAAATACAGAGGCAAATGCTAGCAGCCAACCAGGGAACTGAGAACAGGGTTCCCATTGGAGGAGTTAGAGAAATGATTGAAGGCACTGAATGGGCTTGCAACCCCATAAGAACAACAATACCAACCAATCAGAGCTCCCAGGGACTACACCACTATCCAATGAGTACACATGGACAAACTCATGGCTCCAGTTGCATATGTAGCAGAGGAAGGCCTTGTTGGGCACCCGTGGGAGAAGAAGCCCTTGGTCTTGACAAGGTTGCATTCCCCTAGTGTAAAGGAATATCAGGATGGGGAAGTGGGAAAGGGTGGGTGGTTGGGGAGGAGGAACACTTTCATAAAAGAAGGGGGAGGGAGGATGGGATAGGGGGATTTTGTACAGGAAACTGGGAAAGGGATATGATTTGAAATGTAAATAAAAAATCCAATAAAATGTAAAAAAAAGAAGGGAAACTTGAAAGAATTCCAGTAAAACCAGGGAAAAAGCAAGACTGCCCACTACCTTCATTTTTATTCAATATAGTGCACAAAGTTCCAGCCAGAGCAATTAGACAAAAAGGGAAAATTGGAAAGGAAGAGGTCAAAACATCACTATTTATAGATAATATGATAGTCTCCATAAGCAATCCCTTAAATTCTAACAGAGAACTCCTGATAAACAACTTCAGCAATATGGGTGTATATAAAATTAACTTGAAAAAATCAGGAGCATTCTTCTACACAAAGGATAAATAAGCTGAGAAAGAAATTAAGGAAACAGCACCATTCATTATCATCACAAATAACATAAAATATCTTGGTTTAACTCTTACGAAGCAAGTGAAACATCTGTATGAATAGAACTTCAAGTCTCTGAAGAAAGAAATTGAAGTAGACCTCAGAAGATGGAAAAAACTCCCATTCTCATGGATTTGAAGGATTAACATATTCAAGATGGTCATCTTGCCAAAAGTAATTTACAGATTCAATGCAATCCACATCAAAATTCCAACACTATTCTTCACAGAGATAGAAATATTAATTTTCAACTTCATTGGGGATAACAAAGGAAAGCAGAAAACAAAAGGAAAGCAGAAAACAATTATCGCCACTAAAAGAATTTCTGGAGGAATAGGCATTCCTGACCTCAAACTCTGCTACAAAACAATAATGATAAAAACCACATGGTATTGGTACAGAAATAGACAAGTAGATCCATGGAAGAAAGTTGAACACCCTGAAATAAACCCGTACAACTACGGACACTTTGAAAAAGAAGACAAAATCATCGAGTGGAAAAAACAAAATCATATTCAAAAACCGTGCTGGTGAGATTAGCATACTGCATGTAGAATTCAAATTGATCCATTCTTATTTCATTTTGCAATACTCAAGTCCCAGTGGATCAAGGAACTCATCAAAAAACAGATATGTTGAATGTAATAGAACAGTAAGTGGGAAAGAGCCTTGAACACATAAGCAGTGGGAAAAATTTCCTTAAGAGAAGAATACCGGTGGCCCAGACTCTACCATCAACTACTGACAAATTGGACCTTATAAAATTGAAAAGCTTGTGTAAGGCAAAAGACACTGTCAATAGAACAAAATGACAATCTACAAATTGGGACAATATCTATAGCTGATAAAATGCAAATATCTGGAACATACAAAGAACTCAAGCAGTTTGATACCAGAGAAACAAGTAAGTCTATTAAAAGGGTGATACAGACCTAGGAACACGATCAGGTAGGGACCAAGAGTAAAGCTATGAAGGACAGCAGAATTAATAGAAACAGGTAACCTCAAGAATTAGAAGGTGGGGGACCACTTAGAATGCACTAGAGACCTGGGAAGTGAGAGATTCTCAGGACTCACAAGGAGAGAACTTAGATGAAATGCCCAACAGTGGGGAGAGGAAACTAGTTGAATGACAGAATATCAAATGGAGGGATGAATTGCTATTCCACAGTTAAAAAAAAACAAAAAACCTCTGGCCCATAAATGTTCTGTCGAAAGAATTGTAGGGACAAATATTTACTAGAGACTGAGGGAAAGGAGTTCCAGGGACCAGCCCAAATTTGGATCCATCACAAAGGGAGACTCTAAGGCCTGACATTATTACTGATTGTGTGCTTACAGACAGGAGACTAGCATGGCTGCCCTCTGTGAAACCCAATGAGTAACCGACAGAGACAGAGACAGAGACAGAGACAGAGACAGATGCAGATCCTTACATCTAACCAATGGATAGAAGTCCGGAATCCCTGTGGTTAAATTAGGGAAAAGCTGGAAGAAGTTGTGGAGGAGGATGATCCTATAGGAAGACCAGCAGCCATTACTAACCTGGGCCTGTCAAAGTGTCTCAGACACTGAGCTAACAACCAGGCAGCACACACTAACTGGTAGGAGGCCCCCAACACATATACAGCAAGAGATTGTCTGGTCTAGCCTCAGTAAGAGAAGACACATCTAACTCTGAAGAAATCTGAGGCCCCAGGGACTGGAGAGGACTGATACATTTGGGTTGGTTGGGGATATGCTCTTGAAGGCAGGGAAGGAAGCATAGGATGAGGAACTATCAGAGGGTGGACCAGGAGGGGGATAATAACTGGACTATATAAGATTAAAGATAATTTTTAATGGGGTATAGCGCTAAAAATTATTCTCAACTGAGGAATGTTGAATGTCTGAGAAACACCTAAAGAAATGTTGAACATTCTTAGTCAATCAGGGAAGTGTAAATCAAAACAACTGTGAGATTCCACCTCATACCAGTCAGAATGGCTAAGATAAAAAACTCAGGTTACAGCAGCTGCTAGTAAAGATGTGGAGAAATGGGAACACTCCTCTATTGCTGGTGGGATTGCAACATTGTATGACCACCTTTAAAAACAATCTGGTGGTTCCTCAGAAAATTGGAAATAGTTCTACCAGAAGACCCAGCTATACCACTACTTGGCATATACCCAAAAGTTGTTCTAACATAAAATAAGGACACATGTTTCACTATGTTCATAGCAGCCTTATTTATAATAGCCAGAAGCTGGAAACAACCCACATGTTCTTCAACAGAGGAACGGATACAGAAATATGGGTACAGAAAATTTACACAATGGATTACTACTCAGCTATTACAAACAGTAACTTGATGAAATTCTTAGGCAAATGGATAGAGCTAGAAAACATCATCTTGAGTGAGGTAACCCAGTCACAAATGACACACATTGTATGTACTCACTGGTAAGTGAATATTAACCCAAAAGCTCAGAATACCCAAAATACAACTCACAGACCATATGCAGCACAAGAAGAAGTAAGATCAAAGTGTGGATACTTCAATCCTACTTAGAAGGAAGAAAAAAATAATCATGGGAAATAGAGGAAGGGAGGGAGGGGCCTGGGAGGGGGAGAGGTAGATGAGGGCAAAGAGGTTTGGGCAGGACAAGTATGAGAAGAGACAACAGAGACATCCAGAGGTTCAGAAGCATGAATGGAAATATGTAGCAGTGGGAGGTGGGGAACTGGGGGTAGCTACCAGAAAGTCCCAGATGCCAGGGAAATGAGAGGTTTCCAGAACCCAATGGGAATGACCTTAGCTAAGATACCAAGCAGAGGGGTCATAGAACCTGAAGAGACTACCTCCAGTAGGTAGGCATGGCTTCCAGTTGAGGGATGAGTCATCTACCCATCTCAAAATTTTTGACCCAGAATTGTTCTTGTCTAAAGAAAACACAAGGACAAAAATGGAGAAGAAAATGGAGGAAGAGGAAATGGAAAGGCTATCCAGAGACTGCCCAACCTTGGGGTCCATCTCATCTGAAGACACTGAGCCCTAACATTATTGCTGATGCCAATAAGTACTCCTGGACAGGATCCTAATATGGTTGTCCTCTGAGAGACTCCATCAACATTTAAGATAGATGCAGATACTCACAGCCCACAATCAGACTGAGTCCAGAGACCACAATGGAAGAGTTAGGGGGAAAACTGAAAGAGTTGAAAAGGCTTACAATCCCACAGGAAGAACAGTATCACCTCACTGGTACCCCCACCTCACCAGAGTTCCCCAGGAATAAACCAAAAACCAAAGAGTATACATGAATGTGTCCATGGGTCCAGCTACATATGTAGAAGAGGATTGATTTATCTGGCATCACAGGGACAGGGGACCCTTGGTCCTATGGAGGTTTGTTGCCCTAGCATAGGGGGATTCTAGAGGGCTAAGATTAGAGTGGGTATGTGGGTATGTGAGAAGCCTCTTAGAGGCAAAATGGAGGGGGATGAGATGGAGGGTTTGCAGAGGAGAGACTGGGAAGGGGGATAACATTTGGGATATAAATAAATAAAATAATCAATTAATAAAGAAAAGTCACTTCTCTGTGGTCACTGATAAGGTTGGTCACTGAATCTTCCTAGCACTTTCTTTTGAGTTTAATTTATGCCATCATTATCTTGAATATGAATTTAGTTTATGAATTTTAGCATTGAATGGGTTTGGCCCAATTCAGTATGCAAGGTCAGAATGAGAACAGAAAGAGTTTCTATCACTTTTGGGAAAATAAAGCATGCTGATTTTGAAAATTACTCTATCTACATTTTTTGGTAGACTAATGGTATTATAGGTGGTCATGAGTCAACCAAAGCAAGTGCTGGGAATTGAACTTGGTTCCTCTGGGAGAAACTAAGTGTTCTTAAACACTTAGCTACCTCTACAGTCTTTTCCTTAATTTTTAATTTTTTTAATCTTTGTATTTGAATGTTTTTGTCTGCATGAATGTATTATGTATGTGCACCACATATGTGCAGTGCCCACTGAGGTCAGAAGAGCTCATCAGATCTTCTGGGACTAGCATTGCTTCTGAATCATTATCAGTGCTGGGAGTTGAATCCAGAAACTCTGTAAGACAATCAAGTGCTTATAACCTGACACAGCTCTCTTGAACTCAAATTGCCACTTTCTCCAGTCATCCTCTAGCACAATGATTATTTTAGTATATGGTCTTGGATAGCCAGTTAGGAGATATATGAAAGAAAGATAATCACAGCGATACTGGTGTTCAGCCTTTTCACATAGGACCAAACATATGACCATTATGACTCAACTACAGGGAAGAGGGAGTGTCAAACTAAAGGCATTGTGAGGAACCATGGTGATGCAGCAGGTTAGGTACTTGTTAGATACAGGACATAACTGTTTTTATCTAGTTGAGAAGGGAGATGTGATGAGGTGAAAACTCAATTTCTGAACTTCCCAGGTCACTTGAAAAAGGTAGGGATGGGAAATTCTTATTCTGACCCATGTGCTGCATCACCTGGTTTCTGGGCTTTTAATCTCTGTTCATAACTCATTTGTTCCTCCTATTTTTTAAATATTTCTTTTACTTTTGAAATTATAATATATTCTATTACTCCCCATTTACTTTCCCTCATCTAAGTTCTCCCCTCTGTTTTTTACATAATATCTTTAACTTGAGTTTCTTTTATCATTGCTTTTGTTATTAAAACTCTCAAGTCTACACTCCATAAATTCCCAACACTCATTAGCCTCCTGACCTCTTGAGACTTGCCAATTTTAGAATATCCAAAACATATATAAACCTGTTTAAAGAATAATCTTGGAGACACTCACCTGTGACTATCATGTCCAGGGGCTCACTTGGATCTGACCACATATAGGTATGTCAACTGGGAGAACTGTAACATGTAGGTTTCAGCATTTGCAGCAGTCATGAGAGACATGGAGATGTGACTTGGGAGCCACCACCATAAAGCTTCCCAACAAGATACATACATATTTCTTCTACCCCTTTGCTACACAAAACCAGAACGAAGGTTTCAATCATTGTTTTTGAACAGCATTGCAACATTACCACCTCTACTGATTTCATCAGAAGAGGTCGTAGGGCCAATAAGAAAGGCTTTCTGTAGACTCCTAAAACAAAGAGACTGTTAGTTTGGGAGTCACCCCTTCCTCATGTCACTTCATAGAAATTAGAATAACAGAGGTTCTCCCACCTCATGGTTTTCCTCCTACTCATATCTCTATGTTCTCTCCTGTAGCCATGTATCTTTATTCACCCTGTCCATTTCTTTTTGGTTTTTACTCAATTCTCTAATACTTTCAGACTCCACTTAACTGGAGTTGTCCCTCACAAGTAACTGTAGCATTCATTATCACAGACTTCCATTTTCTATGATAGATGAGGGTTGAAAATATAAAATGCTGGGCTTCAGGCTGCCCTTTGGATCCATTTCATGCCCTTTAGAAAAAAATGGAATCCCTAGAAGGCTATGTCTTAGCAGTAAGGCAGCAGACAGAAGCTTTCCTATGTCTCCCTCCTTATCCTGGACTGTTTCAACTGGTTTGTCTGGAGGTTGTCTGTGATCATAGCCCAAACAAAGTAGCTATGATTCTGGATCCATGAACCATCACCTCCTCTCAACCTAATGACATCATCAATATCATGGCCATACTGTTCTTTTAGCAACAATTCTCTTCTGCTCGTCTTTGAGTTAGGTATATTTTTAGATGCTAATTGCCAATGTTAGAAATGATCACACATATGGCACAGGAAAAGAATACATTTATAATATCTTACAGTTCTGGAGGTGAGAAGTCTGAAATGAGCCCACTGGTATGATTCTCATGGTGTAAGGTCTGCATTTCTTTCAAAGGGCCATGAGAACAATATATTTCTTTTTCTTTTCCAGATTGTAGAAATCTCCAGCACTCTTTGGCTTGTGGACACTTTAGTTTCAGAACCAGAAAAATGGAGTATGTCTCATGCTGCCTTGCTCTGACCTTCACTATTATCCTCCTTCTCCTTTATGAGATATTGTAGCTACTCTGGCCTATGTGGACCATCCAGGACATTCCCTTCAATTCCAAGTCAACTGATTAAAACATGAATTGCATCCTCAACCTCTTTCCCCCTTCCATACAAGAGTTGTTTTGTACAAACTCTCTGATGAAAGCTCACCAGCATCTCAGGAGAATATTAGTATCTTCTAAGTGCAGTATCCCTTATAACCCACCCATCTCAGTTTAAATTCCATCTTAATAGATTTCTCTACCACAAGTGCATCTATCCTTGGAATCAAAATTTTTGCACATGAACTTTAGGTAGAGGTTAAACAAACAAACTATCAAACCACATGGAAAATATTCATAGGCTCTAGTGATGAGAATATGAAATTCATTAGGGGAAAACTGTCCTGACTGCCTCCGAATCCACTCCCCTGTCTTGATTTTTCTGAAGCCTGAGATACTTTAAATCATTCCTACTATTCTTGGGGACTCCTATCTAATAATAAAAAACTCAAAATCTCAGTAGAAATGCCAGAGTCCCGAAGAACACCTCTGACAGGAAAACAGTCTTAACTGTAACTGTGATCAACAGGGGTTCACTGATTTCTTACAGGATGTTTGGCAGGTTAGAATCAAAGCTCTGACATCTATAAGTCCCTATAGGTGCCATGGTCACAGGGTACATATGAAAGCTGTATTAAAATATGGTGTCACAGAACTCTAGGATGTTGACTGTATCTTCCTTGACTAAATGGAAAATTTTAACCCAAGCTGAGATTGACACTGCAGAGTCACATGCTCTCCAATGGAAACCATGGGACTTGCTCAGGTAGACAAGATGGGCATTTTAGAAACCTCTGTGAAGACAGAATTGGCATGATCTTAGAAATAAGGAGGCAGCAGCTACTCCTATTTGTGTTCAACATTTCTCCTTGTATATATTTCTATGGTTTCTTCCAAGCCAATTACCCAGAACTACCTGATGGTACTATACCTACTGAAACTTTTGAGCAAATTCTGCATAAAAGATCCAATGCATCATGAGAATAAGTTACATATAGAAATGTAGCCATTAACAAAGAATGAGATGATGTCAGATTGCTTAAAAAATTAAGAAGTTGAGTCTACATTGGAATAATACAGAAGCCCCAGGACATAGTACAAAGTTCCTCCACATGATCTTTTTTTATTTTTTTGTTTATTTTTTATTGGATATATTTCTTTTTTTACTTTTCAAATGTTATTCCCTTTTCTGGTTTCCTGTCCATAAGCACCCTATCCCCTCCCCATCCACCCCTCCTTACCACCCCCCAACATTCCCCTGTACTAGGGGTCCAACCTTGGCAGGACCAAGGGATTCCCCTTCCATTGGTGACATTCCTTCTCTGCTACATATGCAATTGGAGCCCTGGGTCAGTCGATGTATAGTCTTTTGGTAGTGGTTTAGTCCCTAAAAGCTCTTACTGGTTGGCATTGTTGTTCTTATGGAATTGCAAGCCCCTTCAACTCTTTCAATCCTTCCTTTAATTCCCCCAAAGGGGATCCTGTTCTCAGTTCAGTGGTTTGCTGCTAGCATCCACCTTTGTATTTGGCATGTTCTGGTTGTGTCTCTCAGGAGAGATCTATATCTGGTCCCTTTCAGCATGCACTTTTAGCTTCATCATTATTATCTAATTTTGGTATATATGTGCCACATATGGGGCAGGCTCTGAATGGCTGTTCCTATAGTCTCTGCTCTAAACTTTGCCTCCATATATCCTCCTATGAATATTTTTGTTCCCCCACTTAAGAAGGAGTGGGAGCATCTGCAGTTTGGGTCATCCTTCTTCTTGAGCTTCCTGTGTTCTGTGGATTGCATCTTTGGTAATTCGAGCTTTTGGGCTAATATCCACTTATCAATGAGTGCATACCATGTGTGTTTTTCTGTGACTGGGTTACCTCACTCAGGATGATATTTTCCAGTTCGTTCCATTTACCTATGAATTTCATGAAGTCATTGTTTTTGATAGCTGAGTAGTACTCCATTTTGTAGATGCACCACATTTTTTAAATCCATTCCTCTGTTGAAGGGCATCTGGGATCTTTTCAGCTTCTGGCTAGTATAAATAAGGCTGCTATGAACATAGTGGAGCATGTGTCTTTGTTTATGTTGGAGCATATTTGGGTATAATGCCCATGAGACATATAGCTCTTCCACATCTTCTGATGCAATAATGGCTGGCTTTCACATGATCTATCATCATGGATGTTTTGGGGAGTTTGCATTCACATCTGGTCTTGAGAAGGAGTACTGTTCCAATTAGAGTGTCCTTCCCCCATTATATAAACGACATCACCTTTCCTAAGTGCTCAGGACTCTTACAATCTCTGCCAGTACCCAGTATTGGTTGAGTCAACCAAGAAAAGTGTCTCTGGGTGTCTTTTGGACAGTATCAGAGAGCTTATTTCCAAGTCTTCCTCTTTCATGTTTATCAGAGATGTCTTCCTATTAGTCTATACAGCAGTATAAAACTCTGCAGTTTTCCTTCTTATAAGAGAAAAATCTGTCTATGTAACATTAGAACTACTGAATGATTTTGGGTCAAACTTGTCCACTTGTGTCTATGTCCTCTGGAACAGGAAGAATCTTGAAGAGAAAGACCCATGATATATCTCTCTGCAATATAACCTGGTTGTCTCTTCCCCTGACTGTACTGGGCTCTGTAAATGAAATGTCAGAGTCTACTCGGTGACGATGAACTCATGCCCCAATATCCACCATTGTATGGAAGCTATGCTCACTGCTATGGAAAGGTACAGCCTTCAAGGCTTATATTTCCACCATGGCATTCTGCACCCTTCATTCCCAGCAGAACTCACCAAAACACACCAGGCTAAGGAGCATGGTCAACATTCTGCTATTTCTGTTGAGAGGAGGCAGCATCACAACTATACAGGATTTCCTGAAGGGTCCAACTTATCTGTTTTTCCAGTTGACCAGAGCTGATGAGACTGGAGTTGTTAGTGCCCTCCTCACATGTTATATGCAGCTCACAAATCGTGATGACTTTCAGAAAATTCTCATGACTCTAAGCCTTGCTTTGCATATTTTTATCATTCCTATATTGGAACATGTCTTAACCCCAATTCATCTTATCAAGAAAAATCAACTGTAGTTATATAAAAACAGTATCTATAGGTGTTTTATAGTATGAAGGGAAGAATTTCTTTTCTGGTCCAATCCATTTGGTGTTCTGTAGGATTCTTGTATGTTTTTGGGCATCTCTTTAGGGTAGGAAAGTTTTCTTGTATAATTTCATGGAAGATGTTTACTGGTCCTGTGAATTGGGAATCTGCACTCTCTTCTATACCTATTTTAGTTAGGTTTGGCCTTTTTCTTGTGTTCTGCATTTATTGGATGTTTTGGGTTATGAGCTTTTTGAAAATTGTAGTTTCTTTGATTGTTGTGTCATTGTTTTCAGTAGTACCGTTTATGCCTGAGATTCTCACTTCTATCTTTTGATTTCTGTTGGTGATGCTTGAATCTGTGACTCTTGATTTAAATCCTAGGTTTTTCATCTACAGAGTTGTTTCACTTTGTGATTTCTTTATTGTTTCTTTCTCCATATTTAGCTTTTGGACAGTTTTGTTCAGTTCCTTCACCTTTTTGATTGCATTTTCCGGATTTATTTAAGTGAATTATGTGTCTCCTATGTAAGGAATTCTACCTGTTTACACCTCTCCTCTTATATTTCTTTAAGGGAGCTATTTATGTCTGCCTTACTGTCCTCTATTGTAGGATTAATGGGGGGTCCCCCTCCCACTCCACCACAAGGCTTGGCTGTTCAGGGAGGTTTGATGTAGGAAGTTTGACTATCCTTACCACACACTGGTGCTGGGAAGGTGTTTGGTTGTGGGCAGCTGTGGGACACTGTTTTGGGGGTGTGGAAGAGCAGACCCAGAGTCTCAGTCACAGAAGAACCAGAACTGGCTTGGGCAGGGGTCCCCAGGTCTGTAAGGAAGTCAGGGATGTCTGATTCTCAGGCTCTTGGTCATTCAGGTGTCACTGGAATGCTGCAGAAGAGGTGAGAATGGAGTGGAAGACTGTGGGGCTGGATCTAGCTTGAGGCCAAGCGGGGGTGAGAAGAAGAAGGACACTCTGTCTGGTCCCCCTAGGGAGAGTCTTTGACTAGATGTGGTGGGGAGTGTTTGAACTTAGTGGTAGGTGCTGTTGGGAGTGCAGGCAGGCTATCTTAGGGAGATTAGATGGTGGCTATATAGGCCAAGGCCTTCTCTGTGGCTCGCCACAGCAGATTCCAATGAAGAGTGGTACTCCGCAGTTTCAAAGCATTTTTTTTTTTTAATTTTTTTAATTTTTTTTTTTTTTTTTTTTTTTTATTAACTTGAGTATTTCTTATTTACATTTCGATTGTTATTCCCTTTCCCGGTTTCCGGGCCAATATCCCCCTAACCCCTACCCCTCCCCTTCTTGATGGCTGTTCCCCTCCCCATCCTCCCCCCATTGCCACCCTCCCCCCAACAGTCTGTTCACTGGGGGTTCAGTCTTAGCAGGACCAAGGGCTTCCCCTTCCACTGGTGATCTTACTAGGATATTCATTGCTACCTATGAGGTCAGAGTCTAAGGTCAGTCCATGTATGTCTTTAGGTAGTGGCTTAGTCCCTGGAAGCTCTGGTTGCTTGGCCTTGTTGTTCATATGGGGTCTCAAGCCCCTTCAAGCTCTTCCAGTTCTTTCTCTGATTCCTTCAACGGGGGTCCTGTTCTCAGTTCAGTGGTTTCCTGCAGGCATTCGCCTCTGTATTTGCTGTATTCTAGCTCTGTCTCTCAGGAGAGATCTACATCCGGCTCCTGTCGGTCTGCACTTCTTTCCTTCATCCATCTTGTCTAATTGGGTGGCTGTATATGTATGGGCCACATGTGGGGCAGGCTCTGAATGGGTGTTCCTTCTGTCTCTGTTTTAATCTTTGTCTCTCTATTCCCTACCAAGGGTATTCTTGTTCCCCTTTTAAAGAAGGAGTGAAGCATTCACATTTTGATCATCCATCTTGAGTTTCACTTGTTCTAGGCATCTAGGGTAATTCAAGCATTTGGGCTAATAGCCACTTATCAATGAATGCATACCATGTGTGTTTTTCTGTGATTGGGTTACCTCACTCAGGATGATATTTTCCAGCTCCAACCATTTGCCTATGAATTTCATAAAGGTATTGTTTTTGATAGCTGAGTAATATTCCATTGTTTAGATGCATCACATTTTCTGTATCCATTCCTCTGTTGAAGGGCATCTGGGTTCTTTCCAGCTTCTGGCTATTATAAATAAGCCTGCTATGAACATAGTGGAGCACGTGTCTTTTTTATATGTTGGGGCATCTTTTGGGTATATGCCCAAGAGAGGGATAGCTGGATCCTCAGGCAGTTCAATGTCCAATTTTCTGAGGAACCTCCAGACTGTTTTCCAGAATGGTTGTACCAGTCTGCAATCCCACCAACAATGGAGGAGTGTTCCTCTTTCTCAACATCCTCGCCAGCATTTGCTGTCACCTGAGTTTTTGATCTTAGCCATTCTCACTGGTGTGAGGTGAAATCTCAGGGTTGTTTTGATTTGCATTTCCCTGATGACTAAAGATGTTGAACATTTCTTTAGGTGTTTCTCATCCATTCGGCATTCCTCAGCTGTGAATTCTTTGTTTAGCTCTGTACCCCATTTTTTAATAGGGTTATTTGTCTCCCTGCGGTCTAACTTCTTGAGTTCTTTGTATATTTTGGATATAAGCCCTCTATCTGTTGTAGGATTGGTAAAGATCTTTTCCCAATCTGGTTGTTGCCATATTGTCCTAACCACAGTGTTCTTTGCCTAACAGAAGCTTTGCAGTTTTATGAGATCCCATTTGTAGATTCTTGATCATAGAGCATAAGCCATTGGTGTTTTGTTCAGGAAATTTTTTCCACTGCCCATGTTTTTCGAGATGCTGCCCTAGTTTTTCTTCTATTAGTTTGATTGTATCTGGTTTGATGTGGAGGTCCTTGATCCACTTGGACTTAAGCTTTGTACAGGGTGATAAGCATGGATCGATCTGCATTCTTCTACATGTTGACCTCCAGTTGAACCAGCACCATTTGCTGAAAATGCTATCTTTTTTCCATTGGATGGATTTGGCTCCTTTGTCAAAAATCAGATGCCCATAGGTGTGTGGGTTCATTTCTGGGTCTTCAGTTCTGTTCCATTGGTCTATCTGTCTGTCTCCGTACCAATACCATGCAGTTTTTATCACTATTTCTCTGTAATACTGCTTGAGTTCAGGGATAGTGATTCCCCCTGAAGTCCTTTTATTGTTGAGGATAGTTTTAGCTATCCTGGGTTTTTTTGTTATTCCAGATGAATTTGCAATTTGTTCTGTCTAACTCTTTGAAGAAATGGATTGGTATTTTGATGGGGATTACATTGAATCTGTAGATCGCTTTTGGTAAAATGGCCATTTTTACTATATTAATCCTGCCAATCCATGAGCATGGGAGATCTTTCCATCTTCTGAGGCTTTCTTCAATTTCTTTCTTCAGAGTCTTGAAGTTTTTATTATACAGATCTTTTATTTGCTTGGTTAAAGTCACACCAACTTTATTATTTGCGTCTATTATGAAGGGTGTCGTTTCCCTAATTTCTTTCTCGGCTGGTTTCTCTTTTGCGTATAGGAAGGCTACTGATTTATTTGAGTTAATTTTATACCCAGCCACTTTGCTGAAGTTTTTTTTAATCAGCTTTAGTAGTTCTCTGGTGGAACTTATGGGATCACTTAAATATACTATCATATAATCTGCAAATAGTGATATTTTGACTTCTTCTTTTCAATCTGTATCCCCTTGATCTCCTTTTGTTGTCTGATTGCTCTGGCTAGAACTTCAAGAACTTTATTAAATAAGTAGGGAGAGAATGAGCAGCCTTGTCTAGTCTCTGATTTTAGTGGGATTTCAAAGCATTTATCATCATGATGGAAGGTAGATAAATAAAACCGTACCCTACTTATCTGAGTGGGCCTGAGATCAAATACCTTTTGCAGGGAGGAGTGACTGGGAAGAGAATTTCATTGTCTAAGTCTCCAGTCCTATAGGTACCTCATTATAATGATTAGATCTGTCTTGAGACAATGTGGCCTGTGGTCATGTCCTCTAACTGTGCAGGTGCTTGGGGCTTTGTCCTTATGTGACTGATGGTCACAAATCTATGGAGGGCTGTGGGCAAGTGACCAGCCTGGTTTCCTGTGAGTCATGCAAAATGCCTATTGCCCCAGAAGGTCACTGGGGTTTCAAACTTACTCAACTGGGAGTCAGGGACTTTCATTCTCCCATATTCTATCATTTTCATGAGATGTGATTTTAGATCAGATTTTTGCTTTAGAATTAAGTTTGGGTATCCATGGCTTGCCATAGTGGGAGAACTAGGTTCTGATATTGCTATGTGGCCTTAGTTTCTATTGCTTATGTTCTTGTTCTTGCCTCTTGCCATCTGGTTATCTCTAGTGTTATCTGGCCTTGTTGTGTATGACAAGGACTGGTCCCTACTCTGAGCCTTGTTTTGTTGGGCCTTCATTGGTCAGGCTGTCTCTGGGTGTGGGATGGTATTTAGAGTGCCGGATACATGAGTCTGACAGTTTCAGAACTCCTGGGGGTCAAGCTGTCTCTGGGTTTGAATAGGGTAGGGCAATTGCTAGAGCACAGGATCTGCTCCTGTGTTTAGTTGTAAACCAGAAAAGAAAAGATATGTTTCTGGCAGTATGGGAGGTCTTGATTTTTTGGGAAATCCAGGGATCCCTGTTAGGCTGATATTCGGCTAGTCGGGGTACTCACCTATGAGCCTGGAGGAATAAGTGCTGGTAGGGATCAAGTTCTCCCTGGGTATGGGTGGGGTGGGGGTAAGGCTAGAGCTCAGGATCTACCCCCACGTGCAGATGGGAATCAAAAGGAAGGTCCTAATATTTTATTTTACTTGTTCTTTTTCTAGTGCAGCCTGTAATATTACTTCTTTATTCTGTACATTTAGTGTTTTGAATTTTATGTGATGGGAAAATATTCTTCTTTGGTCAATCTAATTACTTGTTCTGTTCTTGTATGTTTTTAGGCATCTCTTTTCTTAGGATTGAGGATTTGTTCTATGATTTTGTTGAAAATAAGTCCAGGTCCTTGAATTTGAGACTCTTAATCATCTATTTTTATTATTCTAATTTAGGTCTTTTCATAGCATTTCCTGGATGTTTTGTGTTAGGACATTTTTAAGTTTAACATTTCCTTTGACTGGTGTATCAATTTCTTCTATTGTCTTTTTTAATCCTGAGATTTATTTATTTATTTATTTATTTATTTTTACCAGTTTTGTACTCTGTCCTTTATGTTTAATTTGTTGACACTGTTTTTCTTGTATTTCATCTACAGGATTCACTCCTCTTTTATTTAGTTATTGCTTCAATTTTCATTTTCAGGTCATAAACAGTTTGATTCATTACCTTCACTCATTTACTTATATTTTCCTTTAAGAAATTATTAGTTTAATTTTTAAAAACCTCTACCTGGTTGACTGCATTTTCCTATATTTATTAGAGGGATTTATTCCCTCTTTAAAGGCATTTATCATCTTTACAAGGTATAATTTAAGGCCATTTTCTTGTTCTTCTGCAATGTTAGGATATCCAGAGCTTCCTGTAGCAGGATACCTTTGCTCGGGAAGTGTCATGTTGCCATGGCTCTACTTTTTCATTTTCTTATGCTTTCCTTTAGCTACCTGGTTGTCCCTGTATGTTCTTGGTGTAGGATATATTAGGAAAGAGGAGCTAATCTGGTTGAATTTCATGCAGTAGGCCTCTAATGGGATATTATAGACTGCCTGACCCTGATGAAATAGGCCTGGATGTTCCTTTCTTGGCAGTCATAAGGGAAGCTGTCAGAGCAGTGCAAAGACAGTGTAGCTCTGGGGAGAGCCAGCAGCCATCTTATTCCACATCTTTGTGACCTAGGAAATTGGCAGGGGATTGGGAAATAAAGCTTCTGACCTGGTTGTTTCTTGTTTGGCAGGTCTAGTGGAGGCTGGAAGAATAGTGGCCAGATAATTGAATTCTGGGGAGAGTCATCAGTGGTCTCAGGGCATCTGGTCATGGGTCAGTGAATATGTAGGGGACGGGAGAGAAAGGGTAATGACCTGGTTGTTCCTTGTTCCACAGACAGTCTAAACCTTGGATGAAGGAGGCTCCTAGCTCTCATAGTATCTTACATTTCCAGGATTTGGTGATGACAAAATTTGACTGGTGACCTTAGCTAAAACAACCAACAGCATTGATATGTAACCTGAAGAGACCACCTCTAGTAGGCAGCCAGGAACAACAGTAGAGGTATGGAGACACCAACCTGCCTGTACAACTTTTTATTTAAAATTGCTACTGTCTAAAAGGAATGCAGGGACAAAAAGTGAAGCAGAGACTGAGGGAATTGCCAAGCACTGAACAGCCAAATTTGACATTTATTCCATGGGTAGGAAGCCATCTCTGAAACTGTTACTGGGTTATGCTGTGCTTTAACCTAGCATAGCTGTTCTCTGAGAAGCTCTATTTAGCAGCTATCACAGACTGATGCAGATACTTGCAGATAAACATTAGAAAGGTGTAGACAACTAGAGAAGAGTTAGGGGAAAGTTTGAAATACCCAAAGAGGGTGGCAAGCCCACAGAAAGATGAACAGTGTAAACTAACCTGGACCCCCTTGGAGCTTTCAAACCTGAGACATCAACCAAAAAGCACCAGTGCTGTCCCTAGGCCCCCCAAAATTATGTAAAGGAGGGTTGCCTTGTCTCAACTCAGTTGGAGAGGAAACACTCAATCCTGTAGAGAATTGATACCAAGGGGGCGCCCTCTTAGAATCAAGGGGAAGAAGATGGGGCAAAAACTCTGTCAGGAGTAGCTAGGAGAAGGGCAGAATTTGGGATGGAATAAATAAAATAGTTAATTGTTAAAAAATTAAAGCAAAGCACCAAATTTGTCACATTTCTGACTGCTTATAAAATAAAAATGAATACCATTGCAGAGACCTTCAGTAGAATAAAGTACAGAGAAAAATAATCATGTGATTTCCATCTTAACCTAATATATATCTAGAAGAAAAAAAACTATATCTGAAACTCAGGAATCAAGGTAGAGCAGAGTTTGAAAAGGACTGAAAGAGCAGAGTAATAGAAATTTTGTCATGCAAATGAATCTCTTGCAAATGTTAGAGAGGCTACAACCATAAATTCTTTTTCTTTGGATATTTTTATTGGATATTTTTTATTTACATTTCAAATGTTATACCCTTTCTTCATTTCCCAGTCATAAGCGCTCTATCCTATCCCCCTCCACTTCTTCTAGAAGGGTGATTCTCCTCCCCAACCAACCCCCAATTTCCACCTCAGCCCCAACATTCCTCTGCACTGGGGGGGGGCAGCCTTGGTAGAAACAACGGATTCTCCTCCCATTGGTGCCCACTGCTATATATGAAGCTGGAGCTATGGATCTGTGCATGTGTCCTCTTCAGATAGTGGTTTAGTCCTTGGGAGCTCTGGTTGGTTGGTATTGTTGAGCTTATTGGGTTGCAAACCCCTTCATTGTCTTAAAACCTTACTCTATCTCCTCCAATAGGCACCCCATTCTCAGTTCAATAGTTTGCTGCTAACATTCGCCTCTGTATCTGTCTTGCTCTGGCTGTTCCTCTCAGGAGACAGCTATGTCAGGCTCCTGTCAGCACTGACTTTATGGCTTCATCAATATTGTCTAGGTTTGGTGGATACACACACACACACACACACACACACACACACACACACACACACACACACATTATATATGTTGTATACCAAATTGGGGCAGGCTCTGAATGGCCATTTCTTTCTCTGTTCCAAACTTAGTCTCCATATCTCCTCCTATGAATATTTTTATTCCCCCCTTTTAAGAAGGACTGAAGCATCTACACACTTTGGTCGTCTTTCTTTCTTTCTTTTTTTTTTTTTATTAACTTGAGTATTTCTTATTTACATTTCGAGTGTTATTCCCTTTCCCGGTTTCTGGGCAAACATCCCCTTCCCACCCCCCCTTCCTTATGGGTGTTCCCCTCCCCACCCTCCCCCCATTGCCACCCTCCCCCCGACAGTCTAGTTCACTGGGGGTTCAGTCTTAGCAGGACCCAGGGCTTCCCCTTCCACTGGTGCTCTTATTAGGATATTCATTGCTACCTATGAGGTCAGAGTCCAGGGTCAGTCCATGTATAGTCTTTAGGTAGTGGCTTAGTCCCTGGAAGCTCTGGTTGCTTGGCATTGTTGTACATATGGGGTCTCAAGCCCCTTCAAGCTCTTCCAGTTCTTTCTCTGATTCCTTCAACGGGGGTCCTGTTCTCAGTTCAGTGGTTTGCTGCTGGCATTCGCCTCTGTATTTGCTGTATTCTGGCTCTGTCTCTCAGGAGAGATCTATATCCAGCTCCTGTCGGTCTGCACTTCTTTGCTTCATCCATCTTGTCTAATTGGGTGGCTGTATATGTATGGGCCACATGTGGGGCAGGCTCTGAATGGGTGTTCCTTCAGTCTCTGTTTTAATCTTTGCCTCTCTCTTCCTGCCAAGGGTATTCTTGTTCCCCTTTTAAAGAAGGAGTGAAGCATTCACATTTTGATCATCCGTCTTGAGTTTCATTTGTTCTAGGCATCTAGGGTAATTCAAGCATTTGGGCTAATAGCCACTTATCAATGAGTGCATACCATGTATGTCTTTCTGTGATTGGGTTAGCTCACTCAGGATGATATTTTCCAGTTCCATCCATTTGCCTACGAATATCATAAGGTCATTGTTTTTGATAGCTGAGTAATATTCCATTGTGTAGATGTACCACATTTTCTGTATCCATTCCTCTGTTGAAGGGCATCTGGGTTCTTTCCAGCTTCTGGCTATTATAAATAAGGCTGCGATGAACATAGTGGAGCACGTGTCTTTTTTTATATGTTGGGGCATCTTTTGGGTATATGCCCAAGAGAGGTATAGCTGGATCCTCAGGCAGTTCAATGTCCAATTTTCTGAGGAACCTCCAGACTGATTTCCAGAATGGTTGTACCAGTCTGCAATCCCACCAACAATGGAGGAGTGTTCCTCTTTCTCCACATCTTCATCAGCATCTGTTGTCACCTGAGTTTTTGATCTTAACTATTCTGACTGGAGTGAGGAGGAATCTCAGGGTGGTTTTGATTTGCATTTCCCTGATGACTAAGGTTGTTGAACATTTCTTCAGGTACTTCTCACCCATTCAATAATCCTTGGCTGAGAATTCTTTGCTTAGCTCTCTTCCCCATTTTTTAAAAAAGAGTTATTTGTCTCTCTGGAGTCTAACTTCTTGGGTTTTTTGTATATATTTGATATTAGCCCTGTGTCAGATGTAGGATTGGTAAAGATCTTTCCCCAATCTGTTGTTTGCTGTTTTGTCCTAATGACAGTGTCCATTACCTTACAGAACGTTTGCAATTTTTTGAAGTTCCATTTGTAGATTCTTGATCTTAGAGTATAAGCCTTTGGTGGTTTGTTCAAATTTCTCTCCATTCATTTTAATGTTGGCTATTAGTATGCTGTACATTGCTTTTACTATGTTTAGATATGGACCCTGAATCCCTGATCTTTCCAAGACTTTTAACATGAAGATGGGTTGAATTTTGTCAAATGCTTTCTCAGTATCTAATGAGATGGTCACGTGTTCTTTTTCCTTTGAGTTTAAACAAACTTTTTTACATAGTGGATTACCTTGATGGATTTCCATATTTGAACCATCTCTGTATCCCTGGGAGGAAGTCTAATTCATCATGATGGATGATCAATTTGATGTGTTCTTGGATTCGGTTTGTGAGAATTGTGCTGAGTATTTTTGCACCAATAGGCATAAGGAAAATTGGTCTGAAGTTCTATCTCTTTGTTAGGTCTTTGTGTGGTTCAAGTATAAGCATAGTTGTGGCTTCATCAAAGGAATTGAGTAGTGCTCCTTCTGTTTCTATTTTGTGGATTAGTTTGGACAGTAGTGGTGTGAGGTCTTCTGTAAAGGTCTGATAGAATTCTGCACTAAGCCCATCTGTTTCAGAGCTTTTATTGTTTGGGAGATTTTTAATAACTGTTTCTATTTCTTTGGGAGTTATGGAACTGTTTACATGGTTTACTGGATCCTGATTTAACTTTGGTTCCTGGTATCTGTCTAGAAAATTGTCCATTTCATCCAGATTTTCCAGTTTTGGTGAATATAGGCTTTTGTAGTAGGATCTGATGGTTTTTTGAATTTCCTCAGATTCTGTTGTTATATCTCCCTTTTCATTTCTGATTTTGTTAATTTGGACACACTCTCTGTGCCCGCTGGTTAGTCTGGCTAAGGATTTATCTATCTTGATTTTCTGAAAGAACCCAATCCTGGTCTGTTGATTCTTTGTATAGTTCTTTTTGTTTCTACTTGGTTGATTTTCAGCCCTGAGTTTGATTATTTCCTGTCTTCTAGTCCTCCTGGTTTTATTTTCTTTTTTGTTGTAGAACTTTAAGGTGTTCCCTCAAGCTGCTAATGTGTGCTCCCTCCAGTTTCTTTTTGGAGGCACTCAGACCTATGAGCTTTCCTCTTAGCACTGCTTTCATTTGTTCTCATAAGTTTGGGTATCTTGTGCATTCATTTTCACTAAATTCTAAAAAGTCTTTAATTTCTTTCTTTCTTCCTTTCTTGACCAATTTATCATTGAGTAGAGCATTGTTCAGCTTCCATGTATATGTGGGCTTTCTTTCATTATTGTCCTTATTGAACAGCAGCCTTAGTCCTTGGCGATCTGATAGGATGCATGGGATTATGTCAATCTTTTTTTTATCTACTGAGGCTTGTTGTGTGACTGATTATATGGTCAATTTAGGAGAAGGTACAATGAGATGCTGAGGAGAAGGTATATTTATTTGTTTTAGGATGAAATGATCTATAAATATCTGTTAAATCCTTTTTTAACTAATATTAGTTTCTCTCTGTCTCTGTTTTGATTCTGTTTCCATGATCTGTCCATTGATGATTGAGGTTTTCAAATCTCCCACTTTTATTTTCTAAGGTGTAATGTGTGCTTTAAGCTTAAGTAAGGTATCTTTTTATGATTGTAGGTGCCCTTGCATTTGGAGAATAGATATTCAGGATTGAAAGTTCATCTTGGTGGTTTTTTTCTTTGATGAATATGAAGTGTCCTTCCTTATTTTTTTGATAACTTTTGGTTGAAAGTCAATTTTATTCGATATTACAATGGCTACTCCAGCTTATTTCTTTGGACCATTTGCTTGGAAAATTGTTTTCCAGACTTTTACTCTGAGGTAGTCTGTCTTTTTCACTGAGGTATATTTCCTGTATGCAGCAAAATGCTGGGTTCTCTTTCTGTATCCAGTTTGTTAATCTGTGATGGGTTAGCAATGATGTCTGAGAAGGTTGGAAAAACAGCAGCTGCTGCCATTTGGTTGTGTCCTGTCCTGCTCCTAGTGGTTTTTTCATAGCTTTCATGTATACTAGTTTGAAAAAATTTAAGGGAAAGGCTGAAAATTTTCTTCTACTACAGAAGACTGCAGAGTTGGCTGTGACTTTAGAGAATTTACAGATAGAGGTAGAAGTACTTGGAAAACAAAAGGACCAGTGGAAGTACAACAACAAAGTTCATGCATGGTATCTGAGACATGAAATTAACCTTAAAATGAATCTGGGAGAAAAAACCTAGGCTGGAATATAAAGGGATGCTTTGTCCTGCTTCCTGCACTTCATCCCCAAGAACTCAGATAAAGGTACCAGGGAATAAGTGAAATAAGGGTCCAGCAAGAGGAGGAGGCATTACAGGATCAATGCCTTTTCCAAGTATGCCATCAGAGAATTTTACATAGGCTCCTGCAGCTTTCCCAGACTTTGTTCAACATATGTGTGCTAAAAATGTTGCCATTCTTAGAATTACTAGATTCATTCTTATAATGAACAAAAATGCTTGATTGAAACCATTTAAAAGAGACTGTTATATCAAATGGATTACATTTTTCATTTGTTAGAGAAATGCTAATTAATTTGGCTACATAGCATCAGGTTATTGTGTAAGAATAAAAGCAATTGGTGTCAGCTGTACAAGAAGGCAGACAACAATTACAGTAGTTGTCATGATACAGACAGAAAGTAACAAAGATTAATATTATTTAGCTAGAAGGGATAAATGCTACTAAAGACCAGCTACTTGTTGAAGAGTGTTTAGCTGCATTACAAGAACAAATCTGATCTCATGATGTTGTGGAACAATGTCTTGTATTTTTTTAAGAGTTTCATACATGATTGAAGAGACTGGAAAAAATCAAAATCAGGTAAACTTCCAGTTCTGCATCTGGACCTGTTCACATGGGAGATAGGTGAGACTACTCCCAACCCTGTAACCCAAGGCTTACCTATCTCCCATGAGGTCTGCCATAACCAGTTACTCAGGTGAGACCCCATCCTCAATACCCATGCCAGCTTAAACTTACACAGAGCCAAATAGAAGGAGGATCTATCCAGTTCTGCCTGAGCATCATCCTTCTTCAGTGTGTAATCATCTGAATCCATAGCAGATTGGTGAACTTGCCCTTGCCCTATCTCCCATTAGGTCTGTCATAATCAGTAAACACAGTTGAGACCCCTATCCCAACACCCAAGCCATCTAGGAACCCCGTAGACACAGAAGAAGTGGGATATATCCTGATCTTCTGGAGCATCATCCCCCTTCTTGTCTGTACCCCAACCTGAGCCTATAGCAGATCAGTGAATGAGCCACCCCATAGCCTACATGTCTTTCAGAAGGTCTTCCATAAACAGGAATACAGACTGACAATCCTAGCCCATGGACCTCAAAGCCAGCCTGTCTTCAAGAATTTCTGCCCTAACAAGGGACACAATTTCTGCCTTAACAGGGAAAGAGGAGGCATGTCCTAACCAGAGACAACACTTTCTGCCTCCCAGGAGGCCTGATCTAGCCGAGGTCACACAAATCTACATGCCTCTTAGTAGGCCTGCACTAGTCTGAGACACCAAGGCCAGTTAACACCAGAGATAAACAGATAATCAATGCAAGCAGAAGAAGATAAGACACAAAGACAATGTAAGCTGTCATCATCAGAACCCAATTCTGCAATCACAGCAAATCCTGGATACCCAAACACATTGAAGAACAATATTTTGACCTAAAGTCCCATCTTATGAAGATGGTAGAGGCCTTTAAGTAGGAAACAAATAACTTCCTTATAGAAATGCAAAAAACTAACTCGCGGATCCCTGCCTGCAGCAGCTCACTGCTCCCAAACCCCGTGGGAGAGAGAGGTCACCACCTGGACAGGTGGGCACTCCTGAGACTGCAGAGTGGAAGAGACCACCAACACTGCCCACCCCTGCCCACATCCTTGGCCCAAGAGGAAACTGTAAACGGCCTCTGGGTTCCTGGAGATAAGGGCACAGGAGCAGCACGCCCCTGCGTCTGAGACACCGCCAGAACCTGAAGGGACCAGATAAACAGTTCTCTGCACCCAAATCCCGTGGGAGGGAGAGCTAAACCTTCAGAGAGGCAGACACACCTGGGAAACCAGAAGATACTACACTCTGCCCACATTACCGATTCCAGAGGAAAACACCAAATGCTATCTGGAACCCTGGTGCACGGAGGCTCCCAGAAAGGGCGGTGCAGATCTTCCTGGTTGCTGCCCCCACAGAGAGCTCATAAGCATCACCCCACGAGCAAACTTGAGCCTCCTGGGGACCACAGGTAAGACAAACCTTCCTGCTCCAAGCGACCTGCCTGGTGAACTCAAGACACAGGCCCACAGGAACAGCTGAAGACCTGTAGATAGGAAAAACTACACGCCCGAAAGCAGAACACTCTGTTCCCATAACTGGCTGAAAGAAAACAGGAAAACAGGTCTACAGCACTCCTGACACACAGGCTTATAGGACAGTCTAGCCACTGTCAGAAATAGCAGAACAAAGTAACACTAGAGATAATCCGATGGCGAGAGGCAAGCGCAGGAACCCAAGCAACAGAAACCAAGACTATATGGCATCATCGGAGACCAATTCTCCCACCAAAGCAAACACGGAATATCCAAACACACCAGAAAAGCAAGATCTAGGTTTAAAATCTTATTTGATCATGATGCTGGAAAACTTCAAGAAAGACATGAAGAAGTCCCTTAGAGAAACACAAGAAAACATAAATAAACAAGTAGAAGCCTACAGAAAGGAATCACAAAAAACCCTGAAAGAATTCCTGGAAAACACAATCAAACAGTTGAAGGAATTAAAAATGGAAATAGAAGCAATCAAGAAAGAACATATGGAAACAACCCTGGATATAGAAAACCAAAAGAAGAGAAAGGAGCCATAGATACAAGATTCACAAACAGAATACAAGAGATAGAAGAGAGAATCTCAGGAGCAGAAGATTCCATAGAAATCATCGACTCAACTGACAAAGATAATGTAATATGGAAAAAGCTACTGGTCCAAAACATACAGGAAATCCAGGACTCAATGAGAAGATCAAACCTAAGGATAATAGGTATAGAAGAGAGTGAAAACTCCCAGCTCAAAGGACCAGTAAATATCTTCAACAAAATCATAGAAGAAAACTTCCCTAACTTAAAGAAAGAGATACCCATAAGCATACAAGAAGCATACAGAACTCCAAATGGATTGGACAAGAAAAAAAATTCCTCCCGTCACATAATAGTCAAAACACCAAATGCACAAAATAAAGAAAGAAAATTAAAAGCAGTAAGGAAAAAAGGTCAAGTAACATATAAAGGCAAACCTATCAGAATCACACCAGCCTTTTCGCCAGAGACCATGAAAGCCAGAAGATCCTGGAGAGATGTCATACAGACCCTAAGAGAACACAAATGCCAGCCCAGCTTACTGTATCCAGCAAAAATCTCAATTAACATAGATGGAGAAACCAAGATATTCCATGACAAAACCAAATTTACACAATATCTTTCTATAAATCCAGCACTACAAAGGATAATACATGGTAAAGCCCAACATAAGTAGGCATACTACACCCTAGAAGAAGCAAGAAACTAATCGTCTTGGCAACAAAACAAAGAGAAGTAAAGCACACAAACATAACCTCACATCCAAATATGAATATAACAGGAAGCAATAATCACTATTTCTTAATATCTCTCAACATCAATGGCCGCAACTCCCTAATAAAAAGACATAGATTAACAAACTGGATACGCAACGAGGACCCTGCATTCTGCTGCCTACAGGAAACACACCTCAGAGACAAAGACAGACACTACCTCAGAGTGAAAGCCTGGAAAACAATTTTCCAAGCAAATGGTCAGAAGAAGCAAGCTGGAGTAGCCATTCTAATATCAAATAAACTCAATTTTCAACTAAATGTCATCAAAAAAGATAAGGAAGGACACTTCATATTCATCAAAGAAAAATCCACCAAGATGAACCCTCAATCCTAAATATCTATGCCCCAAATACAAGGGCACCTACATACATAAAAGAAACCTTACTAAAGCTCAAAACACACATTGCACCTCACACAATAATAGTAGGAGATGTCAACACCCCACTCTCATTAATGGACAGATCATGGAAACAGAAATTAAACAGAGGCGTAGACAGACTAAGAGAAGTCCTGAACCAAATGGACTTAAGAGATATTTATAGAACATTCTATCCTAAAGCAAAAGGATATACATTCTTCTCAGCTCCTCATGGTACTTTCTCCAAAATTGACCATATATTTGGTCAAAAAACGGGCCTCAACAGGTACAGAAAGATAGAAATAATCCCATGCGTGCTATCAGACCACCACGGCCTAAAGCTGGTCTTCAATAACAATAAGGTAAGAACGCCCACATATACGTGGAAGTGGTACAATGCTCTACTCAACGATAACCTGGTCAAGGAAGAAATAAAGAAAGAAATTAAAGACTTCATAGAATTTATTGTAAATGAAGGTACAACATACCCAAACTTATGGGACAGAATGAAAGCTGTGCTAAGAGGAAAACCCATAGCTCTGAGTGCCTGCAGAAAGAAACAGGAAAGAGCATATGTCAGCAGCTTGACAGCACACCTAAAAGCTCTAGAACAAAAGGAAGCAAATACACCCAGGATGAGTAGAAGGCAGGAAATAATCAAACTCAGACTTGAAATGAACCAAGTAGAAACAAAAAGGACCACAGAAAGAATCAACAGAACCAAAAGTTGGTTCTTTGAGAAAATCAACAAGATAGATAAACCCTTACCAGACTAATGAGAGGACACAGAGAGTGTGTCCAAATTAACAAAATCAGAAATGAAAAGGGAGACATAACTATAGAATCAGAGGAAATTCAAAAAAAATCATCAGATCTTACTATAAAAGTCTATATTCAACAAAACTTGAAAATCTGCAGGAAATGGACAATTTCCTAGACAGATACCAGGTACCCAAGTTAAATCAGGATCAGATAAACCAGTTAAACAACCCCATAACTCCTAAGGAAATAGAAGCAGTCATTAAAGGTCTCCCAACCAAAAGGAGCCCAGGTCCAGACAGGTTTAGTGCAGAATCCTATCAGACCTTCATAGAAGACCTCATACCAATACTATCCAAACTATTCCACAAATTGAAACAGATGGAGCACTACCGAATTCCTGCTATGAAGCCACAATTACTCTTATACCTAAACCACACAAAGACCCAACAAAGAAAGAGAACTTCGGACCAATTTCCCTTATGAATATTGATGCAAAAATACTCAATAAAATTCTGGTAAACCGAATCCAAGAGCACATCAAAACAATCATCCAACATGATCAAGTAGGCTTCATCCCAGGCATACAGGGATGGTTTAATATATGGAAAACCATCAACGTGATCCATTATATAAACAAACTGAAAGAACATACCACATGATCATTTCATTAGATGCTTAGAAAGCATTTGACAAATGCTTTCAACACCCCTTCATGATAAAAAAAGTCCTGGAAAGAATAGGAATTCAAGGCCCATACCTAAACATAGTAAAAGCCATATACAGCAAACCAGTGGCTAACATTAAACTAAATGGAGAGAAACTTGAAGCAATCCCACTAAAATCAGGGACTAGACAAGGCTGCCCACTCTCTCCCTACTTATTCAATATAGTTCTTGAAGTTGTAGCCAGAGCAAACAGACAACAAAAGGAGATCAAGGGGATACAGATTGAAAAGAAGTAGTCAAAATATCTCTATTTGCAGATTGTATGATAGTATATTTAAGTGATCCCAAAAGTTCCACCAGAGAACTACTAAAGCTGATAAACAACTTCGGTAAAGTGGCTGGGTATAAAATTAACTCAAATAAATCAGTAGCCTTTCTACACAAAAGAGAAACCAGCCGAGAAAGAAATTAGGGAAATGACACCCATCATAATAGACCCAAATAATATAAAGTATCTCTGTGTGACTTTAAGCAAGCAAGTAAAAGATCTGTACAATAAGAACTTCAAGACACTGAAGAAAGAAATTGAAGAAGACCTCAGAAGATGGTAAGATCTCCCATGCTCATGGATTGGCAGGATTAATATAGTAAAAATGGCCATTTTACCAAAAGTGATCTACAGATTCAATGCAATCCCCATCAAAATACCAATCCAATTCTTCAAAGAGTTAGACCGAACAAATTGCAAATTCATCTGGAATAACAAAAAACCCAGGATAGCTAAAACTATCCTCAACAATAAAAGGACTTCAGGGGGAATCACTATCCCTGAACTCAAGCAGTATTACAGAGCAATAGTGATAAGAACTGCATGGTATTGGTACAGAGACAGACAGATAGACCAATGGAACAGAATTGAAGACCCAGAAATGAACCCACACACCTATGGGCATCTGATTTTTGACAAAGGAGCCAAAACCATCCAATGGAAAAAGATAGCATTTTCAGCAAATGGTGCTGGTTCAACTGGAGGTCAACATGTAGAAGAATGCAGATCGATCCATGCTTATCACCCTGTAAAAGCTTAAGTCCAAGTGGATCAAGGACCTCCACATCAAACCAGATACACTCAAACTAATAGAAGACAAACTGTAGAAGCATCTCAAACACATGGGCACTGGAAAAAATTTCCTGAACAAAACACCAGTGGCTTATGCTCTAAGATCAAGAATCTACAAATGGGATCTCATAAAACTGCAAAGCTTCTGTAAGGCAAAGGACACTGTGGTTAGGACAAAACGACAACCAACAGATTGGGAAAAGATCTTTCCCAGTCCTACAACAGATAGAGGGCTTATATCCAAAATATACAAAGAACTCAAGAAGTTAGACCGCAGGGAGACAAATAACCCTATTAAAAAATGGGTACAGAGCTAAACAAAGAATTCACAGCTGAGGAATGATGCATGGCTGAGAAACACCTAAAGAAATGTTCAACATCTTTAGTCATAAGGGAAATGCAAATCAAAACAACCCTGAGATTTCACCTCACACCAGTGAGAATGGCTAAGATCACAAACTCAGTGACAGCAGATGCTGGCAAGGATGTGGAGAAAGAGGAACACTCCTCCATTGTTGGTGGGACTGCAGACTGGTACAACCATTCTGGAAAACAGTCTGGAGGTTCCTCAGAAAATTGGATGTTGAACTACCTGAGGACCCAGCTATACCTCTCTTGGGCATATACCCAAAAGATGCCCCAACATATAAAAAAGACACGTGTTCCACTATGTTCATCGTAGCCTTATTTATAATAGCCAGAAGCTGCAAAGGACCCAGATGCCCTTCAACGGAGGAATGGATACAGAAAATGTGGTGCATCTACACAATGGAATATTACTCAGCTATCAAAGCAATGCCTTTATGAAATTCATAGGCAAATGGTTGGAACTGGAAAATATCATCCTGAGTGAGGTACCCCAATTGCAGAAAAACACACATGGTATGCACTCATTGATAAATGGCTATTAGCCCAAATGCTTGAATTACCCTAGATGCATAGAACACATGAAACTCAAGATAGATGACCAAAGTGCAAATGCTTCACTCCTTCTTTAAAAGGGGAATAAGAATACCCTTGGCAGGGAATAGAGAGGCAAAGATTAAAACAGAGACAGAAGGAACACCCATTCAGAGCCTGCCCCACATGTGGCCCATACATATACAGCCACCCAATTAGACAAGATGAATGAAGGAAAGAAGTGCAGGCAGACAGGAGCCGGATGTAGATTTCTCCTGAGAAACACAGCCAGAATACAGCAAATAAAGAGGCGAATGCCAACAGGAAACCACTGAACTGAGAACAGGACCCCCGTTGAAGGAATCAGAGAAAGAACTGGAAGAGCTTGAAGGGGCTCGAGACCCCATATGTACAACAATGCCAAGCAACCAGAGCTTCCAGGGACTAAGCCACTACCTAAAGGCTATACATGGACTGACCCTGGACTCTGACCTCATAGGTAGCATTGAATATCCTAGTAAGATCACCAGTGTAAGGGGAAGCCCTGCTCCTGCTAAGACTGAACCCCCAGTGAACGTGATTGTTGGGGGAGGGCAGCAATGGGGGGAGGATGGGGAATGGAACACCCATAAAGAACGGGAGTGGGAGGGGTTAGGGGGATGTTGGACCTTAAACCAGGAAAGGGAATAACACTCGAAATGTAAGTAAGAAATACTCAAGTTAATTAAAAAAAAAGTGGGCAGTACCATAAAAAAAAGAGAGAAAAAAATATTATGCTCAAAGATAAATCTTCAACTAGCTGTAATCCTACTGGAATTGAGAGCTGTTATTCTCTTCCAATTAGTCATATAGATAAATGATTTTCTTTTATCTAGAAAATAAACAATGTCCTCTTTCAAATCTGATTAAAATTGAAGTAAGTAAATAGTGACTAGTAGATTTGAGATAGAAGAAAAGCCTAAAGCATACATATATGTGTATTATTCAGCTCCAATTTCCGCAGGATCCAGTGTTAGCATTAATTATTCTACCATATGTTCCCAAGCTCAGTTTTGAACAACAGCATAGGAAACATCGGTATCATGCCAAGGGGGCCACAGCCTACTGAGTAGGGCTTTCAGCTAAGCTTTCCCTGCAGTTTCCTAATTTGTATTTTCTTTTTTCCATACTTTGGTTCTTTGGTTTGCAGCACTGACACAGGGTTTCTGGCCATTTCACAATTCTAAGTTTTAAATATCTGCTGCTATTTCTTCTCCTTTAATCAAATGAACATGAAGAAGATTCCCTTTGCCCTGATTTTGCTCTTTAGAATAAACTGTTCAGCTCAAGTAAAAAAAAATTGGGTACAGAGCCTAACAAAGAATTCTCAAGTGAGGAATATAGAATAGATGAGAAGCACCTAAAGAAATGTTCAATATCCTCAGTCATGAGGATAATGCAAATCAAAACAACCCTAAGATACCACCTCATACCAGTCAGAATGGCTGAGATCAAAAACCCATTCCACAGCAGATGCTGACAAGGATGTGAAGAAAGATGAACACACTTCCATTATTGGTGGAATTATAAGCTGGTACAAGCACTGTGGAAATCAGTTTGGGGATTCCTCAGAAACTAGACATCGTATTTCCTGAGAACCCGGGTAATTCACTCCTGGGCATATACCCAAAAATGCTCCAACATATAACAAGAACATATGCTTCACTATATTCATAGCAGCCTTATTTATAATAGCCAGAAACTGGAAAAAGTAACAGATGTCCTTCTACAGAGGAAGGGATACGGAAAATGTGGTACATTTATACAATGGAGTACTACTCAGCTATTAAAAACAATTTCTACATGAAATTCATCAGCAAATAGATGGAACTAGAAAATATTTAAATGAGGCAACCCAGTCCCAAAAGAATATACATGGTATGTTCTCACTAATAATTGGATATTAACCCCAAAGTTCAGAATATCTAAGAAACAATTCACAGACCTAATGAAGCTCAAGAAGAAAGAGTACCAATATGTAGATGCTTCAATCCTTCTTAGAAGGGTAATCAAAATACTCATGGGAGGAAATACTGGTACAGAGTAGAGAAGAAAATGATGCAAAAGTCATCCAGAGACTGCCCTTCCTGGGGATTGATTCTGTATGCAGCCATCAAACCCAGTCATTATTTCTGATACCAAGTAGTTCTTGCTAACAGGATGCTGATATGGATGTATCCTGAGAAGCTCTGCCAGAGCCTTACTGATAAAGATGAGGATGCTTGCAGTTAAACATCAGACTGAGTATAAAGACCCCAGTTGTGGTGTTAGAGAAAATACTGAAGGGGCTGAAGGGGTTTGTAACCCAACATGAAGAAAAACAATTATCAATCAAACATCCAGAACCCCCGAGCTCCTGGGAACTAAACCGCCAACCAGTCTACACATGGAGTGATCCATGGCTCCAGACTCATATATAGCACAGGGTGGTATTGTCTGCCATTGAGATGAGAAGTGCTTGTTCCTGTGAAGGCTCCTTTCCCCAGTGTAGGGAAATGCCAGTGTGCTGAGGTGGGAGTGGGAGCATATTTATAGAAGTAGGAGGAGGAGGGGAGAGGGTATAGGAGAGGGGGAAGTGGGATAATATTTGAAATGCAAGTACATAAAATATCAAATAAAAGTAAATAAATGAAAATTAGACCCCCCAAAAAGACCAGTCAAATGCTGTGATTTTTGTTAGATTTCACTATTGACACCCAACAAGTTGGATCTCTGTGAAGTAGAAGTGAGCTTGGTCTACACAGTAAGTTCTAGGAAACCCAGAGCAGTTGCTTACAGAGGTAAGCCATGTCTTAAGAACAAACTAGCAAAATACCTAAACAAAATACCTAAAACAATAACAACAGAAAAACAAGACAAAGAAAAACTTCCCCTAATCCTGGGAAATAGATATGAACATCTAGTTTCTTGTTCTACATGCCAGGTTATAAAATAAGGATTAGCACATATAGAATCATTTTCATTTATTACTTTTTTCAGTGTTTTGTACAAGGTGTTTTGATCATGGTCACCTCCCACAACTCCTCCCAGATCCAGCCTTCTTTCCACAGTGCTATGAAGCAGTTTTTTCCAAGATTAGAAATCTGCCACCTTCACAAGAAAATACATAACACACGGGATGTGAAAGTGAGCCAAAAACAACAGTATCTTTCAGGACAGGATTGTTAAAAGGAAGTGAAATAAAAGTTTTCTATGGGGTAGCTGAAATAGTCCACCCAGTTATTGCTCCTTAAGACAGAAAGCAACTCACTCAAAAAAGCTCTAGAAAGGCACAGAAATAGACCAGACATATTAGTGTGACCTGATCTCAAGAAAGCCTAGCAGAAAAGATTATGTAGAGTTCAACTCCTCACTCCCAACCCCCAAGCTTCAAAGCCTATGCTAGAAGCTTGGAGATAGACACCAGCAGGACGACCTAGAAGAAACAGAGACAAGTTGCCTGGCTGGAAAGTTACCTGGAGGCTGTGCAGTCTGTTCTAGGTTCCTATCTTTGGGATATGACCTCTTACTCATGCTGGGCTGGGCTTTGATGGTGCAGCAGACTTTACCATCATTTCTGTGCATGTTCGACTTGGGTGATACATTCTTGGTTCAGTCATTGGTCTCTATCTGGGGAGAATAGAACTAATTCTTGTCTCCCTAGGAATAGAGTTACCTAACACTTTGCCCCTATACTGTGTCCAAGTTTGAATAGACTTAAGTACAACTTCTGCTGTTCCCATATACTCTTGAATGTTTGGCCTTTACTGAAGTATGCTCAACTTATCTGTGGCCACACTTTTGAAGAAATTTGACACTCACTCAGTGGTTATCAGTTTCTAGGAGATCCTTAGCTAGAAAAAAGAATCCATGCCTTCCTCCCCAAGTTGGGATTTTCCTTGAGACAGGGTCACATGTAGACTAAACTACACTTAAACTCCTTATGTAGCCAAGAATGAACTTGAACTCCCAAACTGTGTAAATTTTCTTCAGAGTACTGGAATCACAGTATACTGCATGACACCATACTAAAGCAAATAATCTTGTTTTTGTATATTTATTTTATGTGTGTATATGTGTGTGGTCAAAGGCCTACTTTTGGGAGGCATTTTTCTGCTTCCAAGACAATGCCAGAGAGGGAGCAGAGGCTATCCGTGGTAGTGGCAAGAACACTTATCCACTGAACAATCTCATCAACTCACCTAATCATGTTAAAACATCATTAAAATTGTATTAATCAATTCATACATATATCTTATTTACTTTTGGTTTTGCTCTGGAAACACAAAGATAGATATATTCATACGTGCATATATCCATTTAAACATATTGTGTATTTCTTCCCACTCACTATCTGTATTGATAGGCACAAGTAGCTATAGGATCAGACCAACAACATTGATATCTTGAAGATGTGGTGTTTTCTACATAACTGAAAATAAAGTCTTTTTATTGACAAATTGACTTACAGCACAATTCATATATGCTTAATCAAGTCTTCCAATTTTAAACAATGAATTTTTTTCAGTTATGCAAGTGCTTTGTCTTATAACAAGGTTACTAGTAAAATTTATATATAGAGAAATATGGCAGGGTGTGATTTAAAACAATATTTGCTCTTATTTGTATTCTTAGGGAGAAGAAATGAGTGATTTCTATTAAAAATGTCCTTATGTCCTTTTTACATGCACGTTACCAATATTAGCCAAAATTAAGACAAATTCCAGCAGGCAAAGTAGAGTTGAACCTGGAGTTCCACCCATATCCCAGAAGTTGCAACTGTCAGCTGCTGGAAGAAAGGGTCAGTTTTCATTAAGTCAAGTCCTTGGCCACACTGCTGTAAAAGACAACATGTGCAAGAATGCTTGGATAACACATATTGACATTGATGAGAGAATGAGAGATGACACAAAGTTCAGTAGAAAGATGAGGATGGGTCTGGGAAGAGTTAAGGGGGAGGGTGGGAGAATATGATCAAAATACAGACTATGAAATTCTCAAAGAAATAATGAAATTATAAAAAAATGTGCTGTTTTCAAATTTTTTCTTTTAAAATGAGCTTGTAAATGCCTTCATCCAGAAACATTAGAGAAAAATCTCAGAATTAGATTGCTAGTAGGACTAAGAATCAAGTCAGGTCAGCCTTTTTGGGGACCTCAGCATAGCCATCATCTTTCTATACCAAGATGGATGATAGGTTGGAGAGATGACCCAGCAGTTAAGCTCACATACTGCTTTTGCAGAATGTAAGTTCACTTCCAAATACTTGTTACAGACATCACAAAACTGCCTGAAACTCCAGCTCCCAGAGATCTGAGGTTCACTTGTGGTCTTTGCAGGTCACTATGCTCATGTACATACACACACACACATACACATACACGCACACACACACATGCACACACACACACACACACACACAACTCTATATGCATTAACATTCAGAACTAGAAGTCAGTAGACTTGGATAATATGAAACACAAGACAACATCAGTTTCCATTATCAGAGTGTCCAGTCTTAGCTCACTGCTATTGAATTCTCATGCATAGCCAATTAAGAATTCCCCAACAACTTTTTGGGTGGACCTACACCATAACTCCAGTAATCCAACAAAAGACCAAAACTCTTGAGAAGAGATTCCAAGCCATTATTTAAAGATACTTAACACTTTATTGGGTGCTTAAGAAAGCAGTGTGCGAAAAACATATCATTATATTTTAGCATGATTGTCTTTGTATGGCCTGTCTGAAACTCTAGTGCAAACAAAAAGCTGCATCTAAATTGCAAAACTCATCTGAATGGATTTAAAGAATTCCTATCTCATTAGAATGTTTACAACCTGTAATTTTTACACGATAGAACAAAACAAAGATCCTCTTCTCTTTCTTTCAGAAGTAGTTTGATGTCACAATACATCCATTGTTCTTGCATCAGGAAGTTTACCTTTGTTTTCTGCTTCTGCTTACTCATCATCTTCGATATTCAAGAATTTATTTTCCTTTTCCTCAGAAAGTAGAAATGTCTGGGATTTGTTATCAAAGTCAGTTATTCGCAGTCTAGAAAGATGCAAAGAACAAGCAGCATTAATTCATTAATTGTAATTTTATTACAATTCAAAAGTTTTAGTTTCTGTGTGCATGTGCCTATTTGAGCATATGTATACAATCTGTTTAACGGTACTCATGACAATCAGAAGTCACCTGATCTCCAAGAACCATGTGTTTTGCAATTGTGAGCAGTCACTTTGAGTGCTGGGAACTGAAGCTGAATTCTCTGCAAGAGCAGCAAGTGCTCTTAATTCAAGACTCATTTCTCTAGACGTTTATTCTTTCATTTGTGCTTTTCAACTTCTCATTTTCCCTTCATAGTTTTTCTAAGGCTAAGTTCAGGAGATGCTGATGTTTTTTCTAATAGGGTGGCATATTTAAGTTATGAAATGGTATGCTGATACATGTTTAACATCCAGACTCTGTCATAAAAACTAATTTGGGGACTGGGAAGATAACTCAGTTGCTAAAAGCACTGACTATTTTTGTAGAGGACTCTAGTTCAATTCCCCACACTAAAGTTTAGAACCATCTGTAACTCCAGTTCCAAGGGATCTCATACCAAATTTTGATTCTGAGACAGAATATACATGCAGCTAAAATGTACATACACATAAAATTTTAAAAATTAAAGAAAAAATTAGTTTGCCCTCATGTTTATATATGTGCTTGTGTGTGTATGTGTGTGTGTATGTATGTTTATGTATGTGTGTAAGCATTTACATGTCTGTCAGAGGTCAAGGTGACATGTCTTCAATTGCTTTGCAACTTATCTTTGTGAGACAGGGTCTCTTAATGAAGCTGCCATTCATGGATTGGCTAGCCAGAAGGCTATACTCACCACACTTCTTCCTGGCCCTAAGGACACAGACACATGAGGACACAATCAACTGTTTTATGTGGAGGGTAAAAAATCTGAACTCGGGTACTTATACTTCAGCTGCAAGCACTTTAATTGACTAAGCCTCTCTGCAGCTTCTACTTTGGCCATCTCTGTGTAAGGAATTTTACACCCAAACCATCATCTATTTCAGTTTCATATCAACATCCAGAACGTTGGTAGGAACCACTGATTCCATCAAAGCCTTAGGGTTTTGCATAAAAGTTATGAAGAAAGCTTGGGGATTTCCTTCTTCAAGCCCAAAATTATAATTCTTTCCATGATGAGAAGGTCTGATCTTATCCTTATAGCTAACTGTTCTCATGCATCTGTATCCACACAATACGTTCACAGTCACACAGACACACCACACACACACACACACACACACACACACACACACACAACCTGATTCCTATTTTCATTCTGTATTAATTACATTTCTATTATTGAAATTAAAAAAAATAAACTGAACAAGGCAACATATAGTAGGAAATGTCTATTTGCCTAAAAATGCCAATGATTCCAGTAGGATAAGAGTCTCTCAACATGGTGGCAGGGAAGAGTAGCAGCAGGAGCAGGAAGCTGAGTGGTCACATCATGATACACAGCATGAAGCAGAGAAATGTCATTGAGAATGGTATGAAGCTTTACAACCTCAAAACCTGTCCCAATGACATACTTTCTCAAGTATTGAAATAGCAATATCAACAGCAGACCAAATATACAAATATCTGAGCTTATAGGAAACATTTTCATTCAAACCATCACATTGTGTTAATTTTTATGTTTCCAGTAGTGTTGTCCTCTAGAAACAAACCATGTGTCTAGGGCACATATTAACATCTGAGGCGTTCCATGGTGGGGTAAGAGGACAAGAAGAAACATATACACTTACCGGGTTTCATAAGATCTACAGAATTACCTGATAACTATAAATTAACTTCTCACATCAAATTAATGACTCTTACTTTGCCAACTAAATCTGAGGAACTGATACCTTCCCCAGAGGTACAGAATAAACATGGCTGAGTAGGAATGAATAACACAGCTAGAAGGCTCAGAAAATGATAGATAACTTACTTTTTTCTATTTTGTTTTGCATCCACTACAGCTTGGTACCCTCTAAATTTCCAGGTTGCACAAAGTAAGAAAAATCTTGCAGTCACTTCATATTTCCAGGGGCAGCATAATTTGCAAGAGTAAATATTAAGGAAGTGAGCTTGGATCTTTCTTCCAGGACAGAGAGGTAAGAATATAAATATTTTAACCCAATATCTGATAGGCATATTCAACCTGTTGCTCATGAGCCACATGCGAATGATTGCAGCCATGAAAAGGTCTATCAACACTCAAACTATTAGAAGAAAAGGTGGGGAAGAATCTCGAATACATGGGCACTGGAGAAAATTTCCTGAACCAAACACCAATGGCTTATGCTCTAAGATCAAGAATCAACAAATGGGATCTCATAAAACTGCAAAGTTTCTGTAAGGCAAAGGACACTGTTGTTAGGACAAAATGGCAACCAACAGATTGGGAAAAGATCTTTATCAATCCTACAACTGATAGAGTTCATATATCCAAAATATACAAAGAGCTCAAGAAGTTAGACTGCAGGGAGACAAATAACCCTATTAAAAATGGGGTTCAGAGCTAAACAAAGAATTTATTGCTGAAGAATGTTGTATGGCTGAGAAACACCTAAAGAAATGTTCAACATCTTTACTCATAAGGGAAATGCAAATCAAAACAACCCTGAGATTCCAATTCACACCAGTCAGAATGGCTAAGATCAAAAACTCCAGCAACAGCAGATGCTGGCAAGGATGTAGGAAAGGGGAACACTCCTCCATTGTTGGTGGGATTGTAGACTGGTACAACCATTCTGGAAATCAGTCTGAAGGTTCCTCAGAAAATTGGACATTGCATTACTTGAGGACCCAGGTATGCCCTTCTTGGGCATATACCCAAAAGATGCTCCAACGCATAACAAAGTCACATGCTCCACTATGTTCATAGCAGGCTTATTTATAATAGCCAGAAGCTGGAAAGAACCCAGATGCCCTTCAACAGAGGAATGGATACAGAAAATGTGGTACATCTACACAATGGAATACTACTCAGCCATAAAAAACAATGGACGTTATGAAATTCATAGGCAAATGGATGGAACTGGAAAATATCATCCTGAGTGAGCTAACCCAATCACAGAAAAACACACATGGTATGCACTCATTGATAAGTGGCTATTAGCCCAAATGCTTGAATTGCCCTAGACTCACAGAACACATGAAACTCAAAAGGGATGACCAAAGTGCAAATGCTTCACTCCTTCTTTAAAAGGGGAACATGAATACCCTTGGCAGGGAATAGGGAGGCAAAGTTTAAAACAGAGGCAGAAGGGACACCCATTCAGAGCCTGCCCCACATGTGGCCCATACTTATACAGCCACCCAGTTAGATAAGATGGATGAAGCAAAGAAGTGCAGGCTGACAGGAACCAGATGTAGATCTCTACTAAGAGACACTGCCAGAATACAGCAAATACATAGGCGAATGCCAGCAGCAAACCACTGAACTGAGAATGGGACCCCCGTTGAAGGAATCAGAGAAAGAACTGGAAGAGCTTGAAGGGGCTTGAGACCCCATATGAACAACAATGCCAAGCAACCAGAGCTTCCAGGGACTAAGCCACTACCCAAAGACTATACATGGATTGACCCTGGGCTCCAACCCCATAGGTAGCAATGAATATCCTAGTAAGAGCACCAGTGGAAGGGGAAGCCCTTGGTCCTGCTAAGACTGAACCCCCAGTGAACGTGATTGTTGGGGGGAGGGCGGTAATGGGGGGAGGATGGGGAGGGGAACACCCATAGAGAAGGGGAGGTGGAGGTGTCAGGGAGATGTTGACCCGGAAAATGGGAAAAGGAATAACAATCGAAATGTAAATAAGAAATACCAAATTTAATAAAGATGAAAAAAAAAGTTAAGTTTCCTCTGAAGAATAAGATTTTGTTTGTAAACTGGCTGCACAGTTTCTGAGAGTTAGCTCTGTGTGAGCCATGGTGCAATGCCAAAAGGTTGGACACTCTGATTTCATGTTCCTAGAAATGAGTACCTTAATAACTACTCAAAATGAACCTGATCTTGGGGATCTGGATAAATAACTCTTAGTGAAGTATCTGCTACGCAAGCATGATAACCTTTGGCTAATTCCTAACACCCACAAAAAAGTTGGAAATGTTGGCTTATCACTGTGATTTCTAAGATCCATTAAGACAGAGACTAGCAGGACCCTTGGTGGATAATTTGTCTTTCAGAATTAGTTTGTCACAGGTTTCAGTGAGAATTCCTATCTCAAAATTACTGAGGAGGATGGCATCTGATGATGGATGTCCATAAGAGGATGTTCTCTTGTCTCCTGTACACAATCCAAACACGGATGTGCACCTGATTCATATATTTTCATAAAAATTACCTTAGTCACATGTTGGTTTGAAGACCATAGGGGAGAAAATGAAATGCAGAGATAAATGCTGAGAATTTTAAAATAATTATTTGGTGTACATCATATTTATAAAATATGCTTATATAAATTACTCTGAATCACATATTTATATGAAAATGCATAATATAAACCTTTATATAAAAGCAGACCACCCTAATTCACTTAGCCTATCTTAAATATTCTGATAGAACTCACATTAATTTCCAGGTGGGCAAAAATCAAATTACATAATACAAAGGCCATTTTATATTAAAATGTTGAAATGTCAAAAATGATGTCTCATGTTATTAATGACTACTGTTCTGGAAAAAAACATAAATGACTATATACCTTCATATTGTGGAGCTGAACAATCTTAAGTCAGGTCTCTCTGCATAAAATTGTGTTTACAAGCATATTTATGTAATATCTTTATAAAAGTCCCAAGTACCACCAGTACTTGGGCACTCATCAGTCACAGAAAAAGGAGGGTCATTATACTTAATCTAATAATGCTGTAACATTTACCCCTTCCCTCTGTGCAGTGACAGAACATAACTTGTATCCATTTTAACTTTAATTTAAAGGAATATTTTATAGTGTCCCTTTTCCAAACAACAATTAGTCCATCAGTGAGAAGTGGAGTTTCTTGACAAGGTGTGCTTACTTGTTTTACAACAGCAGGATTATCATTGGTGTGACCAGCCACCTTATTATTGGTCTACTTGCATTTTGGTCACATGTGTGTAACAGACAGAGGTCAGAGGCCAACCTCAGGAATCATTCTTGATTTTTGAGATGGGGTTTCTTATTGTTCTGGAACTTACCAATTCGAATAGATTGCTTGGCCATGTACATTAAGGATCCTCCTGTATTACACTTCTGGTACTGGATTACAATTGCAAGCTCATGCATGATTTTTTCGTGTAGTTTCTGGGGAACCAACTCTAGTTCTTATTTTATATAGCAATCACTGTATGGACTGAGCCATCTCCCCAACTCTTATTTCTATCAAACTTAAATGGTCATATTATTAGCTGCACATTTCAGATTTCAATTAATCCTTTCTTAGCCCCAAGGATTCATGTTATATTGAAAAATAGAGGCCAACTTACCTTAGTTCTTTCAGGTTAGAGGTTTTCTGTTTCAGAGCCTTGCATAGCACAACCAATCCATTGAAGTCCAAAGCGTTCTTCACCAGATTGATCCAACCCAAGGTTTTACACTGGGTAAAAGTAGAAGCAAGATCCTCACAACAGGCACCAGTAAGTTCACAGGCTTTCAAGCTACAACAGAGAGGAACCATTCTGTGTCAGGGTAAAAAGGAATATGCATGGTTGGTGACTTAGCTATTTAGAGTATGCTCACTGCATTCCATCTGAGGACAGACTCTAAAAGTTCAGTGTTAACAAACATTTCCCTTCATTGGCAGTTGTGGGCACAATTGCCCATTCTCAGTATCCATGTTTGTAGTGAACTAGTAGTTCCATTAATAGTCTGCTGTACCAGACCTTGAACCTGGGATGAAATTTGATCTTGCATTGTGAACTACAGTTAAAAAAGGGGGCAAATGTTGGTGAATTCTGAGCCTACACCTCAAGAACCTTGACACCTTTTGATTTGAACCATTTAGATTCATTTTGCTAATGGCTAAATGATCTCCCCTCAAAATTCGTCTGTTGAAGTTCTAATCCACAAGTTTCCTTGGGACGGGACTTTAAGACAGAATCTTTTCAGAGGCAACTAAGATAAAATCAGTTGGGATGAAATCTTGTATAACTGTGAAGACACAGGGAGAAGACAACAATTTTCACCTTAATGAAAATAGCTTAGAACAAACTACTTGTTTGGTGCTCTAAAAGATCCATCCCTGTTGGTGTACAATCATATTTATTTTCTCTACTACTGTGTTTATAAATCTTTTGTCTGAGGAGTCATTTTATTTTTGTTATGGCAGCCAAAGCAGTTGCCACATCAGGCCATTCAAACAAGTTAATGAGATGTCCAATCTCTTCTGTCATCTCCAGTGGATATCCATCCCTGTATCCATCCAATCATCTATGTGGTATTCATATCTACTCACATCCATGTAAGAATTTTCAATACTATGCATGCTTCTGTCCATTGAAACAAGCAATCATCAATCACCCATCCATCCTACCATGCATTCATCCATTCTTGAATCCATGGACTCACCCAACTAAATACATTCACACACTTAAACATTTATCTCATACATGCAACCAACAGTCACGTACAGATGGTTTTATGTATAAGTCTATGCATCCATTCATCCAACTTAGCATCTCTTCATCCAGGTACACATCTGTCATTACAACATGTACTTATCTTGGCACCATTTCTAACAGTTTGTTCACCCATATTACAGTCACCTAGATAATCAAATCTGTAAGGATGCCCAGTCTAGATACATCATGCTTAGATAGATTAGCAATCAGCCAGCAGTAAAGAATCATTGCCTCAAGGCTTGAGTTTGTAGAGCGTCTTTTAATACAACCACTGATACCTGCTTTATTTCCCCTATGGTGTGTATATGTATCTATGTATATATTAATTTACTTATTTACTTATTTTATTTATTTATTTATTTATTTATATTTTATGTGGATTGGTGCTTTGCCTGCATGATATCTGTATGAAGGTGGTGGGTCCTATGAAAATGGAGACACAGAAAGTTATGTGCTACAATGTGGAACCTGAGAATTGAACCTGGGTCCTCTGGAAAAACATGCAGTATTCTTAATTATTGAGCCATCTTCATAGGCCTGCTCTGGATTTTCAGTTTTCCTTTCTGCACATAAATTTCCCATCTTCTGCCACCCTCAAAGATATCACTATGACCTTGATGACACCCACTTGAGTTGAGATAATTGGCATCTGGGATGTTTTATAGCATCACACAGGAGCTTCACACCAGAGTCTTCTAGCTTATTCTTTGAAAGTGTTAGGAACATCAGTTTATGGTTGTTCCTGAGGACTTCAGCCAGGTACTGGCAGCCTACAGTGGTGATGAAACAAGCTTTCACACTGAAAGAGAAAATAACACAACAGTGATTACTTCTTGATTTGAAGAGGAAGCATTTCACAAAGTTAAATGATGCCAAAAACTGTAGACAGCACTGAACCTTTCAGACAATGACAATGAAATAAACCAGGCAAACTAAGATATTAACAATGTTATAGAAGATCAACTACAATACATTGGAATGAAGTTAAAACAGTGGGCTGGACCGGTAGCTCAGAAGTTAAGAGTACACCTCTCTTGCAGAAGACCTAGGTTTGTTTCCCAGAACTCATGTTACACTGCTCACAAGCACCTGTAACTCCAGTTTTAGGGGATCCAATTCCCTCTTGCAGCCTCCTTAGGCACTTGTGCACACACATTAGAGGAAGCAAACATATCTTTTAAAGTAAAAATAATAGTGTTAAGTAATATTCTTGAGCAATGATTGACTATAGTTAACTCAAAAGAAAATGGAGTGGGGCACTATGGGTAACATACTATGTGGGTAAGGCAGGGTGAGAGTAGCTACTGTACAGATTTCAAGGTTTATACTTTATATTAAGGGAAGAAAAACGGCATGATATCACAGACTTTGCCATCCACAGAGATAATGGCTGAACAGGAATAGTGTAACTGTGTTGAATCCAGCTTATTTCTGATCTTGGATACACTTCATTATATGAATACGAGGAAATGTGCCTGATTCTTTGGAGCCCATTCTGTTCTGCCTGTGTCTAGAGCTGACCCCGTAACACAGCTCTCTGTATCCAGATCCTACTGGGAGAAAGCCAGTTTCTAGAAGTGGTGACATACAGGCTTACAGGAGGATCAAGCCACTGTCAGAGACAGCAAGACGAGCTAACCCCAGAGATAAGAAGATGGCAAAAGGCAAGGACAAGAACCTAAGCAACAGAAACTAAGGCCACTTAGCAACAGCAGCATCCAGTTCTCCCACCAAAGCAAATACTGGGTATCCCAATACACCAAAAAAGCAAGATTTGGATTTGAAAATTACATCTAATGATGATGATAGAGGACTTTAAGAAGGACATATATAACTGCCTTAATGTAATACAAAGCAACACAGGTAAGCAAATAAATGTGCTTAAAGCAGAAACACAAAATCCCTTAAAGAATTAAAAGAAAATACAAGTACATAGGGTAAAAATTGAGCAAAACCATTCAGGATCTAAAACTGGAAATAGAAACATTAAAGAAATCACAAAGGGAAACAACCCTGGAGATAGAAAACCTAGGAAAGAGATTAGGAATCATAGACCAAAATATTACCAGCAGAATAAAAGAGATAGAAGAGAGAATCTCGGTGGCAGAAATACCATAGAAAACATTGACAAAAGAGTCAAAGAAAATACAAAATGCAAAAAGCTCTTAACCCAAAACATCCCGGAAATCCAGGATACAATGAGAAGATCAAATCTAAGGGTAATAGATAGAAAAGAGAATAAAGATTCCCAACTTAAAAGGCCAGGAAATATCTTCAACAAAATTACAGAAAAAAAGTTACCTAACCTAAAGTAAAAGATGCTGATGAACATACAAGAAGGCTGCAGAACTCCAAAGAGATTGAACCAGAAAAGAAACTCCTCTCATCAAATAATAGTCAAAACACCAAATACACAAAACAAAGATTATTAAAAAGCAGTAAGGGAAAGAAGTGTTGTAACATATGGAGGCAGACCTATCAGAATTATAGCATACTTCTCACCTGAGAATATTAAAGCCAGAAAAAACTGGGCAAATGGCATACAGACCCCAATTGAACAAAAATGCCAGCCCAGGCTACTATACCCAGCAGAACTCTCAATTACTGTAGATTGAAAATCCAAGATATTCCATAGCAAAACCAAACATACACTGTATCTTTCCACATATCCAGCCCTGCAATGGATAATAATTGGAAAACTCCAACACAGGGAGGGAATCTACACCCTGGAAAAAGAAAGAAAGTAATCTTCTTGCAACAAATCCAAAAGAAGATATCCATGCAAAATTAATTCCATCTCTAACAACAGAAATAACAGGAAACAACAATCACTATTCCATAATATCTCTTAACATTAATGGACTCAATTCACCAATAAAAAGACATAGACTAACAGACTGGATAAATAAAGAAGACCCTGAGTGAGGTAACCCAATTACAGAAAAACACACATGTTATGCACTCATTGATAAGTGGCTATTAGCCCAAATGCTTGAATTACCCTAGATGCCTAGAACAAATGAAACTCAAGACGGATGATCAAAATGAATACTTCACTCCTTCTTTAAAAGGGGAACAAGAATACCCTTTGCAGGGAAGAGAGAGGCAAAGATTAAAACAGAGACTGAAGGAACACCCATTCAGAGCCTGCCCCACATGTGGCCCATACATATACAGCCACCCAATTAGACAAGATGGATGAAGCAACGAAGTGCAGACCGACAGGAGCCAGATGTAGATCGCTCCTGAGAGACACAGCCAGAATACAGCAAATACAGAGGCGAATGCCAGCAGCAAACCACTGAACTGAGAATAGGACCCACGTTGAAGGAATCAGAGAAAGAACTGGAAGAGCTTGAAGGGGCTCGAGACCCCATATGTACAACAATGCCAAGCAACCAGAGCTTCCAGGGACTAAGCCACTACCTAAAGACTATACATGAACTGACCCTGGACTCTGACCTCATAGGTAGCAATGAATATCCTAGGAAGAGCACCAGTGGAAGGGGAAGCCCTGGGTCCTGCTAAGACTGAACCCCCAGTGAACTAGATTGTTGGGGGGAGGGCGGCAATGGGGGAGGATGGGGAGGGGAACACCCATAAAAAAGGGGAGGGGGAGGGATTAGGGGGATGTTTGCCCGGAAACCGGGAAAGGGAATAACACTCGAAATGTATATAAGAAATACTCAAGTTAATAAAAAAAAAAAAAAAAAAAAAAAAAGGGCAAAAACAAAAAAAAAAGAAGAAGAAGACCCAGCATTTTGATGCATAGAGGAAATACGACTTAGTGACAAAGACAGACAATACCGCAGAGTAAAAGGATAGAAAACAAACTTCCAAGCAAGGATTGAAAGAGTTGAAGGAGCTTGCAACCTAATAAGAAAAATGCCAACCAACCAGAGCTTTCAGGGACTAAACCATTACCGGAAGACTATACATGGTCTGACCCAGGGCTCCAACAGCATAAGTAGCAGAGAATAGCCTTGTTGGGACACCAGTGGAAGGGGAAAGCCCTTGGCCCCACCAAGGTTGGAACCCCAGTCCAGGGGAATATGGGGAGAACAGTAGGAGGAGTGGATGTTGGGAATACCCGTATGGGGGAGGGGGGAGGCATGGGGACATATGGACAGGATACTGGGAAAGGAAATAACATTTGAAATGTAAGTAAATAAATATATCTAATAAAAAAGTTTAAAAAAAGAAAATTCATTTTATTTCCATGTTGACCTTTTATGTTAATAGAATATATATCAAGTTTTCTTTCCTGAATCTATTCAAATAATTTGTGGGTTGAGATCTCACCTAACAATACTCGGTTTCAGAGATACCAATTACAGCCAACCGTTGCACTGAGAATGGGGTCCCAGTAGAGGAGTTAAAGAAAAGACTGAGGTAGCTGAGTGGGTTTGCAGCCCTATAGGAAGAACAATCATATCTACCAACCAGACCCCTCAGACCTCCCAGGGACTAAAGCACCAACCAAATACACATGGAGGAACCCAGGGCCTGGGCAGCAGAAGTGTGTGGGTGGGTGAGGGAGCACACTCATTGAGCCAGGGCATGGGGATTGGATGGGGGGTTTCTGGAGGGGAAACCTAGAAATTTTTAATATTTGAAATGTATATAAAGAAAATATCCAATAAAAATGACAAACTCAAAACAAAAACTCAGGTGACAACAAAGGCTGACGAGGATGTGGAGAAAGAGGAACACTCCTCCATTGCTGGTGGGACTGCAAACTGGTACAACCATTCTGGAAATCAGTCTGGAGGTTCCTCAGAAAATTGGACATTGCATTACCTGAGGACACAGCTATACCTCTCTTGGGCATATACCCAAAAGATGCCCCAACATATAACAAAGACACATGCTCCACAATGTTCATAACAGCCTTATTTATAATAGCCAGAAGCTGGAAAGAACCTGGATGCTCTTCAACAGAGGAATGGATACAGAAAATGTGGTACATCTACAAAATGGAATATTATTCAGCTATCAAAAACAATGACTTTATGAAATTCATAGGCAAATAAATGGAACTGGAAAATATCATCCTGAGTGAGGTAACCCAATCACAGAAGAACACACATGGTATGCACTCATTGATAAGTGGCTATTAGCCCAAATGCTTGAATTACCCTAGATGCACAGAACACGAGAAACTCAAGAAGGATGACCAAAATGCAAATACTTCACTCCTTCTTTAAAATGGGAACAAGAATACCCTTGGCAGGGAATAGGGAGGCAAAGATTAGAACAGAGGCTGAAGGAACACCCATTCAGAGCCTGTCCCACATGTGGCCCATACATATACAGCCACCCAATTAGATAAGATGGATGAAGCAAAGAAGTGCAGGCTGACAGGAACCAGATGTAGATCTCTCCTGAGAGACACATGCAGAATACAGCAATTGCATAGGCGAATGCCAGCAGCAATCCACTGAACTGAGATCGGGACCCCTGTTGAAGGAATCAGAGAAAGGTCTGGAAGAGTTTGAAGGGGCTCGATGTGGGGAGCGAGTGTGGCGGCAGTCCAAAGATGGCGCCCGGGACTGCAGCTAAGTCTCATGACTAGCACGTGACTTCCTCACACACCTGAAACTAGCCACAGCCATTGTGAGAACTGCGCAGATGCACCATGACGAAAGAATAGGCCATGTGATGTGAACCTATGAACTGAGATTATGCAGTCTGTACTGAGGAGGCAGAGTTGAAGGAGGATATAAGGGAGTGTGCTCGGGGGCTGGGGGTGAGAGAGAAGGGAGAGAGAAGAAAAGAAAAAAGAGATTGCTGCTTGTATGCAGCAAGAAAGGTTCCTGAATAAACTGCTTTGAGAAGAACATTGTGGTGTTGCTCTTTTCTGCGGGTCAAAGACAGAAGCGACAGCTCGAGACCTCATATGAACAACAATGCCAACCAACCAGAGCTTCCAGGGACTAAGCCACTACCCAAAGACTATACATGGACTGACCCTGGGCTCCAACCTCATAAGTAGCAATGAATATCCTAGTAAGATCACCAGTGGAAGGGGAAGCCCTTGGTCCTGCCAGGGATGTTGGCCCACAAACCGAGAAGGTGAATAATAATCGAAATGTAAATAAGAAATACTCAAGTTAATAAAGATAAAAAAAAGTACACTCTTTCCCAGAAGACCCAGGACCAGATATGTTAATCTAGAATTCTATCAGACCTTCATAGAAGACCTCATAGCAATAATGTCCAAACTATTCCACAAAATAGAAACAGAAGAACACTGTCCAACTCCTTTTATGAAGTCACAATTATGCTTCTACATAAACCACACAAAGACCCGACAATGAAAAGTTCTTCACACCAATTGTCCTTCTGAATATCAATGTGAAAATACTCAATAAAATTCTTGCAAACAGAATCCAAGAACACACAAAAACTCTAATCCATTATGATCAATTAGACTTCATCCCATGGATGTAATAATGTTTTAATATGTGGATGTCTATAAACATAATCCTCTTACAAAATTTTCTCAAAGAACGACATGATCATCTCAGTAGATGATGAGAAATCATTTGTTAAAATTCAACACTCCTTCATAATAAAACTCATGGGAAGATCAGGAATTCAAGGCCCATACCTCAATATAGGAAAAGCAGTATTTGGCACACCAGTAGCCAACGTCACAGGAAATGTAGAGGAACTTCAAGCAATTCCACTAAAATCAGGGAATAAACAAGTGCCCACGCTCTCCTTACCTATTCAGTATAGTTTTCCAATTCCTAATCAGAGGAATCAGACAACAAATAGAGGTCAAAATGATATAAATTGGAAAGGAAGAAGTCAAAATATCACTATTTCCAGATGATATGATAATTAAGTGACCCCAAAAGTTCTACCAGAGAAATCCTAATACTGAAAAACAACTTCAGCAAAGTGGCTGGATATAAAATTAACTCAAACAAATCAGCAGCCTTCCTCACCTAAAAGGACAAACAGGCTGAGAAAAAAATTAGGGAAACAAGTCCTTTTACAATAATCACAATTAATATGAAATACCTTAGTGTGACTTTAACAAAGCAAGTTAAAGATCAGTATGACAAGACCTTCAAGTCTCTGAAGAAAGAAATTGAAGATCTCAGAAGACGTTAAGAACTCCCGTGCTCATGATTTGGCAGGATTAATATTGTAAAAATCTCCAACTTGCCAAAAGGAATCTACAATTCAATCCAATCCCCAGCAAAATCCCACCTAAATTCTTCATAGAGTTAGAAGGGACAATTTGCTAATTCATTTGGAATAACAAAAAAACAAACAAACAAACAAACAAAAAACAGGATAGCAAAAACTATCCTCAACAATAAAAGAACATCTGGGGGAATCACCATCCCTGATCTCAATATTTATTACAGAGCAATAATGATACAAATTATATGATACTGCTACCCAGACGGGGAGGTAGATCAATATAATAGAATTGAAGAGCCATTAATGAACCCATACATCTATTGTCAATTGAACTTTGACAAAGGAGCTAAAACAATCCAGTGGTAAAAGGATAGCATTTTCAACAGATGGTGCTGGTTAAATGGGAGCTCAGCATGGAGAAGAATGCAAATTGATCCATTCTTATCACCCTGTACAAAGCTCAAGTCCAAGTGGATCAAGGTCCTCCATATAAAACCAGATATACTCAAACTAGTAGAAGAAAAAGTGGGGAAGGGCATTGAACATTTGGGCACTGGGGAAATTTTCCTGAACAGAACACAAATGGCGTATGCTCTAAGATCAAGAATTGACAAATGGGTCTTAATAAAATTGCAAAGATTCTGTAAGACAAAAAATTGCAAAGATTCTGTAAGACAAAGGACACTGTCATTAGGATAAAACAGCAATTAACTGATTGTGGAAAGATCTTTCGAATTCTACATCCAATAGAGAGCTAATATCCAATATATACACACAATTCAAGAAGTTAGACTCCAGCTCACACCCGCGGATCCCGGCCCGCAGCAGCTCTCTGCTCCCAGAACCCGTGGGAGAGATACCTTACGGCTAGGTCAGGTGGGCACTCCTGAGGCTGCAGAGCAGAAGAGACCACCAACACTGCCCACCCCTGCCCACATCCCTGACCCAAGAGGAAACTGTACAAGGCCTCTGGGCTCCCGTGGGAGAGGGCCCAGGTGAGGCAGGAGCCCTGCCTGAGACACCGCCGGAACCTGAAGGAAACAGACCGGATAAACAGTTCTCTGCACCCAAATCCCGTGGGAAGGAGAGCTAAACCTTCAGAGAGGCAGACACGCCTGCGAAACCAGAAGAGACTGCTCTCTACACACATTACTGATTCAGAGGAAAACACGGAGGCCATCTGGAACCCTGGTGCACGGAGGCTCCCGGAAGAGGCAGCAGATCTTCCTGGTCGCTGCCACCGGAGAGCCCGTGGGCAGAACCCAGCAAATATGCCTCGGGACCACAGGTAAGACTAACTTATCTGCTGCAAGTGACTTGCCGGGTGGAATCGGGACAACAGAGGCAGAATCCCTCTAGGACCAGGCCGTCCTGTGTTTGGGAAGTCCCACACCCGCGGATCCCGGCCATAGCAGCTCTCTGCTCCCAGAACCCGTGGGAGAGATACCTCACCCGCCTGGTCAGGTGGGCACTCCTGAGGCTGCAGAGCAGAAGAGACCACCAACACTGCCCACCCCTGCCCACATCCCTGGCCCAAGAGGAAACTGTATAAGGCCTCTGGGCTCCCGTGGGAGAGGGCCCAGGTGAGGCAGGAGCCCTGCCTGAGACACCGCCGGAACCTGAAGGAAACAGACCGGATAAACAGTTCTCTGCACCCAAATCCCGTGGGAGGGAGAGCTAAACCTTCAGAGAGGCAGACACGCCTGCAAAACCAGAAGAGACTGCTCTCTACACACATTGCTGATTCCAGAGGAAAACACCGGAGGCCATCTGGAACCCTGGTGTACGGAGGCTCCCGGAAGGGGTGGGGCAGATCTCCCTGGTCGCGGCCACCGGGGAGAGAGCGTTGGCAGATTCCGGTCAGCGAACTTGAGCCTCGGGACCACAGGTAAGACCAACTTTTCTGCTGCAAGTGACCTGCCTGGTGAACTCAAGACACAGGCCCACAGGAACAGCTGAAGACCTGTAGAGGACAAAACTACACACACAAAGCAGAACACTCTGTCCCCATAACTGGCTGAAAGAAAACAGTAAAAACAGGTCTACAGCACTCCTGACACACAGGCTTATAGGACAGTCTAGCCACTGTCAGAATTAGCAGAACAAAGTAACACTAGAGATAATCTGATGGCGAGAGGCAAGCGCAGGAACACAAGCAACAGAAACCAAGACTACATGGCATCATCGGAGCCCAATTCTCCCACCAAAACAAACATGGAATATCCAAACACACCAGAAAAGCAAGATCTAGTTTCAAAATCATATTTGATCATGATGCTGGAGGACTTCAAGAAAAGACGTGAAGAACTCCCTTAGAGAACAAGTAAACAAGTAGAAGCCTACAGAGAGGAATCACAAAAATCCCTGAAAGAATTCCAGGAAAACACAAACAAACAGTTGAAGGAATTAAAAATGGAAATAGAAGCAATCAAGAAAAGAACACATGGAAATAACCCTGGATATAGAAAACCAAAAGAAGAGACAAGGAGCTGTAGATACAAGCTTCACCAACAGAATACAAGAGATGGAAGAGAGAATCTCAGGAGCAGAAGATTCCATAGAAATCATTGACTCAACTGTCAAAGATAATGTAAAAGCGGAAAAAGCTACTGGTCCAAAACATACAGGAAATCCAGGACTCAATGAGAAGATCAAACCTAAGGATAATAGGTATAGAAGAGAGTGAAGACTCCCAGCTCAAAGGACCAGTAAATATCTTCAACAAAATCATAGAAGAAAACTTCCTAACCTAAAAAAAGATACCCATAGGCATACAAAAAGCCTACAGAACTCCAAATAGATTGGACCAGAAAAGAAACACCTCCGTCACATAATAGTCAAAACACTAAAGGCTCAAAATAAAGAAAAGAATATTAAAAGCAGTAAGGGAAAAAGGTCAAGTAACATATAAAAGGCAGACCTATCAGAATCACACAGACTTCTCACCAGAAACTATGAAGGCCAGAAGATCCTGGACTGATGTCATACAGACCCTAAGAGAACACAAATGCCAGCCCAGGCTACTGTATCCTGCAAAACTCTCAATTAACATAGATGGAGAAACCAAGATATTCCATGACAAAACCAAATTTACACAATATCTTTCTACAAATCCAGCACTACAAAAGGATAATAAATGGTAAAAAGCCCAACATAAGGAGGCAAGCTATACCCAAGAAGAGGCAAGAAACTAATCATCTTGGCAACAAAACAAAGAGAAGAAAAGCACACAAACACAACCTCACATCCAAATATGAATATAACAGGAAGCAATAATCACTATTCCTTAATATCTCTCAACATCAATGGCCTCAACTCCCCAATAAAAAGACATAGATTAACAAACTGGATACGCAACGAGGACCCTGCATTCTGCTGCCTACAAGAAACACACCTCAGAGACAAAGACAGACACTACCTCAGAGTGAAAGGCTGGGAAACAACTTTCCAAGCAAATGGTCAGAAGAAGCAAGCTGGAGTAGCCATTCTAATATCAAATAAAATCAATTTCCAACTAAAAGTCATCAAAAAAGATAAGGAAGGACACTTTATATTCATCAAAGGAAAAATCCACCAAGATGAACTCTCAATCCTAAATATCTATGCCCCAAATACAAGGGCACCTACATACGTAAAAGAAACCCTACTAAATCTCAAAGCACACATTGCACCTCACACAATAATAGTAGGAGATTTCAACACCCCATTCTCATCAATGGACAGATCATGGAAACAGAAATTAAACAGAGACGTAGACAGACTAAGAGAAGTCATGAGCCAAATGGACTTAACGGATATTTATAGAAAGTTCTATCCTAAAGCAAAAGGATATACCTTCTTCTCAGCTCCTCATGGTACTTTCTCCAAAATTGACCATATAATTGGTCAAAAAACAGACCTCAACAGATACAGGAAGATAGAAATAATCCCATGCGTGCTATCGGACCACCACTGCCTAAAGCTGGTCTTCAATAACAATAAGGGAAGAATGCCCACATATACGTGGAAACTGAACAATGCTCTACTCAATGATAACCTGGTCAAGGAAGAAATAAAGAAAGAAATTAAAAACTTTTTAGAATTTAATGAAAATGAAGGTACAACATACCCAAACTTATGGGACACAATGAAAGCTGTGCTAAGAGGAAAACTCATAGCGCTGAGTGCCTGCAGAAAAAAACAGGAAAAGAGCATATGTCAGCAGCTTGACAGCACACCTAAAAGCTCTAGAACAAAAAGAAGCAAATACACCCAGGAGGAGTAGAAGGCAGGAAATAATCAAACTCAGAGCTGAAATCAACCAAGTAGAAACAAAAAAGGACCATAGAAAGAATCAACAGAACCAAAAATTGGTTCTTTGAGAAAATCAACAAGATAGATAAAACCCTAGCCAGACTAACGAGAGGACACAGAGAGAGTGTCCAAATTAACAAAATCAGAAATGAAAAGGAGACATAACTACAGATTCAGAGGAAATTCAAAAAATCATCAGATCTTACTATAAAGCCTATATTCAACAAAACTTGAAAATCTACAGAAATGGACAATTTCTAGACAGATACCAGTACCGAAGTTAAATCAAACAGATAAACCAGTTAAACAACCCCATAACTCCTAAGGAAATAGAAGCAGTCATTAAAGGTCTCCCAACCAAAAAAAGCCCAGGTCCAGACAGGTTTAGTGCAGAATTCTATCAGACCATCATAGAAGACCTCATACCAATATTATCCGAACTATTCCACAAAATTGAAACAGATGGAGCACTACCGAATTCCATCTATGAAGCCACAATTACTCTTATACCTAAACCACACAAAGACCCAACAAAGAAAGAGAACTTCAGACCAATTTCCCTTATGAATATCGACAGAAAAATACTCAATAAAATTCTGGCAAACAGAATCCAAGAGCACATCAAAACAATCATCCACCATGATCAAGTAGGCTTCATCCCAGGCATGCAGGGATGGTTTAATATACGGAAAACCATCAACGTGATCCATTATATAAACAAACTGAAAGAACAAAACCACATGATCATTTCATTAGATGCTGAGAAAGCATTTGACAAAATTCAACACCCCTTCATGATAAAAGTCCTGGAAAGAATAGGAATACAAGGCCCATACCTAAACATAGTAAAAGCCATATACAGCAAACCAGTTGCTAACATTAAACTAAATGGAAGAAACTTGAAGCAATCCCACTAAAATCAGGGACTAGACAAGGCTGCCCTCTCTCCTACTTATTCAATATAGTTCTTGAAGTTCTAGCCAGAGCAATCAGACAACAAAAAGGAGATCAAGGGGGATACAGATCGGAAAGAAGAAGTCAAAATATCACTATTTGCAGATGATATGATAGTATATTTAAGTGATGCCAAAAGTTCCACCAGAGAACTACTAAAGCTGATAAACAACTTCAGCAAAGTGGCTGGGTATAAAATTAACTCAAATTAATCAGTAGCCTTCCTCTACACAAAAGAGAAACAAGCCGAGAAAGAAATTAGGGAAACGACACCCTTCATAATAGACCCAAATAATATAAAAAAATACCTCATTGTGACTTTAACCAAGCAAGTAAAAGATCTGTACAATAAGAACTTCAAGACACTGAAGAAAAAGAAATTGAAGAAGACCTCAGAAGGTGGAAAGATCTCCCATGCTCATGGATTGGCAGGATTAATATAGTAAAAATGGCCATTTACCAAAAGCGATCTACAGATTCAATGCAATCCCCCATCAAAATACCAATCCAATTCTTCAAAGAGTTAGAACAATTTACAAATTCATCTGGAATAACAAAAAACCCAGGATAGCTAAAACTATCCTCAACAATAAAAAAAGGACTTCAGGGGGGAATCACTCTCCCTGAACTCAAGCAATATTACAGAGCAATAGTGATAAAAACTGCATGGTATTGGTACAGAGACAGACAGATAGACCAATGGAACAGAATTGAAGACCCAGAAATGAATCCACACACCTATGGTCACTTGATTTTTGACAAAGGAGCCAAATCCATCCAATGGAAAAAAGATAGTATTTTCAGCAAATGGTGCTGGTTCAACTGGAGATCAACATGTAGAAGAATGCAGATCGATCCATGCTTATCACCCTGTACAAAGCTTAAGTCCAAGTGGATCAAGGACCTCCACATCAAACCAGACACACTCAAACTAATAGAAGAAAAACTAGGGAAGCATCTGGAACACATGGGCACTGGAAAAAATTTCCTGAACAAAACACCAATGGCATGCTCTAAGATCAAGAATCGACAAATGGGATCTCATAAAACTGCAAAGCTTCTGTAAGGCAAAGGACACTGTGGTTGGGACAAAAAAGGCAACCAACAGATTGGGAAAAGATCTTTACCAATCCTACAACAGATAGAGGCCTTATATCCAAAATATACAAAACTCAAAAGTTAGACCCAGGGGGAGACAAATAACCCTATTAAAAATGGGGTTCAGAGCTAAACAAAGAATTCACAGCTGAGGAATGCTGAATGGCTGAAAACACCTAAAGAAATGTTCAACATCTTTAGTCATCAGGGAAATGCAAATCAAAACAACCCTGAGATTTCACCTCACACCAGTGAGAATGGCTAAGATCAAAAACTCAGGTGACAGCAAATGCTGGCGAGGATGTGGAGAAAGAGGAACACTCCTCCATTGTTGGTGGGATTGCAGACTTGTACAACCATTCTGGAAATCAGTCTGGAGGTTCCTCAGAAAATTGGACATTAAACTGCCTGAGGATCCAGCTATCCCTCTCTTGGGCATATACCCAAAAGATGCCCCAACATATAAAAAAGACACGTGCTCCACTATGTTCATCGCAGCCTTATTCTTAATAGCCAGAAGCTGGAAAGAACCCAGATGCCCTTCAACAGAGGAATGGATACAGAAAATGTGGTATATCTACACAATGGAATATTACTCAGCTATCAAAAACAACGAGTTTATGAAATTTGTAGGCAAATGGTTGGAACTGGAAAATATCATCCTGAGTGAGCTAACCCAATCACAGAAAGACATACATGGTATGCACTCATTGATAAGTGGCTATTAGCCCAAAAGCCTGAATTACCCTAGATGCCTAGAACAAATGAAACTCAAGACGGATGATCAAAATGTGAATGCTTCACTCCTTCTTTAAAAGGTGAACAAGAATACCCTTGGCAGGGAAGAGAGAGGCAAAGATTAAAATAGAGACTGAAGGAACATCCATTCAGAGCCTGCCCCACATGTGGCCCATATATATACAGCCACCCAATTAGACAAGATGGATGAAGCAAAGAAGTGCAGAAGTGTAGATCGCTCCTGAGAGACACAGCCAGAATACAGCAAATACAGAGGCGAATGTCAGCAGCAAACCTCTGAACTGAGAATAGGACCCCGTTAAGGAATCAGAGAAAAGAACTGGAAGAGCTTGAAGGGCTCAGGACCCTATATGTACAACAATGCCAAGCCACCAGAGCTTCCAGGGACTAAGCCACTACCTAAAAGACTATACATGGACTGACCCTGGACTCTGACCTCATAGGTAGCAATGAATATCCTAGTAAGAGCACCAGTGGAAGGGGAAGCCCTGGGTCCTGCTAATACTGAACCCCCCAGTGAACTAGACTGTTGCGGGAGGCGGCAATGGGGGAGGGTCGGAGGAACACCCATAAGGAAGGGAGGGGGAGGGGATGTTTGCCGAAACTGGGAAAGGGAATAACACTCAGAAATGTATATAAGAAATATTCAAGTTAATAAAAAAAAAAAAAAGTTAGACTCAGAGAATCAAATAACCTCATTAAAAATCAAAATGTGAATGCATATCGCTCCTGAGAGACACAGCCAGAATACAGCAAATACAGAGGCGTATGCCAGCAGGAAACCACTGAACTGAGAACAGGACCCCCGTTGAAGGAATCAGAGAAAGAACTGGAAGAGCTTGAAGGAGCTCGAGACCCCATATGTACAGCAATGCCAACCAAACAGAGCTTCCAGGGACTAAGCCACTACCCAAAGACTATACATGGACTGACCCTGGACTCTGACCTCATAGGTAGCAATGAATATCCTAGTAAGAGCACCAGTGGAAGGGGAAGCCCTGGGTCCTGCTAAGACTGAACCCCCAGTGAACTAGACTGTTGGGGAGAGGGAAACAAGGGGGGGGGTTGGGAGGAACACCCATAGGAAGGGGAGGGGGAAGGGGATGTTTGCCCGGAAACTGGAAAGGGAATAACACTCGAAATGTATATAAAAATACTCAAGTTAATAATAATAAAAATATAAAAAAATGAGTTACAGAGTTTAACAGAGAATTCTCAACTGAGGAATACTGAATGGCTCAGAAGCATCTAAAGAAATGTTCTACATCCATAGTCATTAGGGAAATGCAAATTTGTACAACCCTGAGATTCCACTTTACACCAGTCAGAATGGCTAAGATCAAAACTTCAGGTGACAACAAAGCTGTCAGGGATATGGAGAAAGAAGAGCACTCTTCCATTGTTCATGGAATTGTAAGCTAGTACAACCACTCTGGAAATCAGTCTGGAGCTTTCTCAGAAATTGGACGTCTTACTACCTGAGGACCCAGCTATACCACTACTGGGCATATACCCAAAAGATGCTCCAACATGTATCAAGGACACTTGCTCCACTATGTTCACAGCAGACTTATTTATAGTAGCTAGAAGCTGGAAATAACACAGATGTCCCTCAACAGAGGAATGGATAAAAAAATGTGGTTCATCTACTCAATGGAGTACTACTCAGCTATCAAAAACAATGACTTCATGAAATTCATAGTCAAATGCATGAAACTGGAAAATATCTTCTTGAGTGTGGTGACAGTCACAAAATAATCAAACATGTTATGCATTCACTGATAATTGGATATTATCTCAAATATTTGAATTATCCAATGATACAATCCATAGACTACATGAAGCTCAAGGAGGATGACCAAAGTGTGGATGCTGAAGTCCTTTTTAGAAGGAGGAACAAAAATATTAATATTAGGAAATTTGGAGACAAAATTTGTAGCAGAGACTTTAGGAAAGGCCATCTAGGGACTGCCTCACCTCGGGATCCAGACCTTACACATACAGCCACCAAACCCAAACAATATTGCTGATGCCAAGAAGTGCATGCTGACAGGATCCTTTTAGCTGTCTCCTCAGAGGTTCTGGAGAACATGACAAATACATAGGTGAACGCGTATAGCCACCCATTGAACTGAGAATGGGGTTCTCATTGGAGGAATTAGATAAAGGATTGAAGTATCTGAATGGGTTTGCAACTCTATAAGAACAATCATACCAGCTAACCAGAGCCCCAGGGACTAAACCTCCATACAAAGTATACACATGGTCAGACCCATGGCTCCAGTCACAAATGTAGCACAGGATGGACTTGATGTGTACCAATGGGTAGAGAAGCCCTTGGTTCTCCCAAGGCTATATCCCTCAGTATAAGGGAATGTCAGAGCAAAGAGGTGGGAATGGATGTGTGGATGAGTGGAGGAATACCCTCATAATACAAGGGAGAGGTTGAATGGAATGGAAGTTTTTTGATGGGAACAGGAAAGGGGATATCATTTGAAATTTAAATAAAAATATATCCAATAAATAAAATCTGTGGATGCTACAAATAATCTCCCGATCATCTATAATGTTATGATATGATAAAGACCCAGATATAGAGAAATTAAACAAAAACAAACAAACATCAATGTTTCTGTGTGTATTTCTGTCACATGTAAGAAGGTACCTACAAATGTTAGAGCAGGTGATTGGGTTTCCAGAGCTAGTGGGACAGAAGTTATTGGGTCACTGGACTTTAGTTCTGGGAATAAAATTTAGATTCTATTGAAGAGAAATATGTGCTCTGAACAAAGTCATATCTCCAGCTCTCACACAACTATCTAATCAGTTAAAATATTTGAGTGAGACTTTCCTCATTATCTTCTTACAGTAATTTTATTTTGTGATTCGGAAAATGCCATATAAATTTTACATTTTTATTTTAAAGTATGGTTTTATTCAAGCCTAGTTTGATCAAACCAACCAACTGAAGCATGTAAAACAGCATCCATTTAGGGTAGGTCAATATTGCTGAGTGTGGGATTGATATGGGTAATATTGTCATTGTCTTTTCATTGGAGAAAACCGACTTTTACTCTCCCAATGGATTTTCAATACATATTCAATGTATTTAGAGACTTCAAGTAGTGAGTAGTGTATACTTTTAAACCTTTTTCCATTCTTTAGAGTGCTAGAGAAACATAAATACTTTGAATGTGTTTACATTATATCCTGTATAACAATTTTAGTGTGTTTTAGAAAGCCACCATCACAGGGAAGTCATATTTTATATTGGGTTTGCACTTTGTGCTTTTTTTCTTGAAAGGATGAAAATGTTGTGAATCTGTGATTTTATAATTGAGTAGTTATCAGGGGTCTAGCAAGTCCCACACATCTGGAATTGATACCAAAATCCATTTGATATCGGAATGCTAATCCACTTAACATGATCAAAACAATAACCACATTAAATTATCCAAAAATTTCTTTGTTTTATAATTTGAAATCGAGAGTTCTGTCATTTTTCTTCCCATTACTGAAACACTGCTCTTTATTCTTTCCAATGTAGATTTTTCATGGATACTAGATAATTCATAGAAACATTTTAGAGTCCCTCTTCTGTGTCTTACTCATCCTTGGACTTGAAAAGTCTCCTACCCACTCCTATGTTTAAAGCAATAGTCCCTATATGGTTTTGGGACATTGTGGAATTTCTGGAATATTGCTGTGTGGCAGGTAGTTGTGAGTCCCTGGTTGTGGGCTTAAGGATTATATCCTAGACTCTGATATTTGCTCCGTACCCTACTTCCTGATCCACAGTAATGAGAGGAATCTTTATATATACCACTGTCACTATGAGGCTACTCCATCATGCTTTTTTTCCCCAACAGGAGACATTACACAATTCTATACCATGACTTTGAATGAATTCTGCCTCCCCTAAGCTGCTTTTATCTGATATTTAATCACAATCACAATGATTGGAACAAAAACACTAATATGCCCTCTATCTAGAATTTGGGGTACAGTTTTCCATCTTTTGATATATCTTCATCTTCTAGCACCCATCTAAACTTTTTAACCCTCTCTTCAGCTCAAGTCATAATTCCTCTTTCTCTTATTCCCTTGTGTATATATTTTGAGAGGCTTCACACTACATACCAAAACTGTGACATAGAGGGCAAGGCACAGATCTATCTGTCCCAAGGAAATGATCTTCAGGAGTCAGAGATATGTGGCTCTACTCTGCATATTCTCAGTCGTATACTAAACAGGATTTCTAAACAGGACCTCCAAGTACAAGCTCAAAGAAACCTACCTTAGTGTTAACAGTACGCTGTCTGGGAGAGTGAGAGCCTTACAGAGAACTTTCAATCCTTCATCCTTCAGGTCATTGGAGCTGATGTCTAGGTGTCTCAGGGTTTTGTTCTGACAAAGAACATCAGAAATGTATTTCCAAGATTGCTCACTGAGGGAACAGTTGGCTAACCTGTAGGAGGGAAAGGAGAGTATATGAATAGGAAGAAAATACATTTCCACAAATTTACACAAAACTACTCTAATAAAATATTCAGTAAGAGGAGGAACATTTGGCTTACCCAACACATCTCCCTTCATTACTTTTGACTCATATCAGATTTAGCATTGAATCTGAGTAAATCACTGAAAATGCTTATGTTTGGAAGATGTTACCTGAAGCTAACCTAAATCTTTATATTAATGATGTCTCAGTTCCTGTCTATAATAATACTTTCTAAAGCTACATAATTATTGAAATGCAGACAACAATATCAATATTGTCTTGTATAATAAACAGGATAAAAATATATTTAAAATAATGTATAGTTGGTTTAGTTTCATTTTTGTTTTTGTGATAATATCTTCACAAAAATCATTTTTGGAGAGAGAAGTTATGATTTAGTTCATTATTCCAGATTATAATATTTCATTTTGTGAGGTCAAGGGGGCAGCAGCTTAGTCATATCACATGTAGAGTCAAGGGCACAAAGAATTCATACACAGCGATGCCCACTGTGGACTGGGCCTTCACAGACTAATTAGCATAATCAAGACCATGTCTCATAGACATGCTCCTGGGCCCATCTGATCTAGACACTCCTTCATTGACACTTCTCAGATGGTTCTTCATTGTGCCGAGTTGTCAGTAACATTAAATATAATATGAAATATATAGGAATACACAATATGAAAATTTGAATTCACTTGGCACTCTCCAAAATACTAAACCATCTGTCTTTCCCTCTTCAGTTCCTAAAGACCTTAATATTCTTCCATGATAGCAAACAGAATTAAAAGAGAGGCACATTCAGTATGAAATAGGGTCAATGATCTCATAGGCATTGCATTCTGTGACTGCCCCAGTTGAGAGTCCATTCTATATTCTGAAACTAAGTTATTGACATAGTTCTATGTGCTTGTGATAGGGACTTTAGTCTAGTTGGTCATCTTTTGAAGTTCTTCATGTGGATCCTGGTATAAAACTCGGGTTGTAGGGTTAGTAGCAAGTGCCTTAACCGATTGACCCATTTCATTGACAGTGGTGATCAAGTTTTAAAGTGAGGAAATCTATACATGGATAATAGAAAAATAGGACACAAGTCCACAAATTAAATGCTGTAGTCATATGATAGTTTTAATGTCAACTTGACACAATCTAAAATCACACAGAAAGGGAATCTCAATGAGGGAGTTAATTGAGCACAAGCATGCATGCATTAATCCATTGTTCTTTGCTCGATTATGCATATGATGTGACTATGCTTCTAGTTATTTTTGCTCTTCTAACTAGCCACAGGGATGACCTATAAGTTGAAATTTTGAATCCAGTAAACATTTTTTTTCTATGATTACTTAGGTCAGGTCATTTTTATCACAGCATAAGGATCAAAATTAAATGCCTCCTTTGATGGGAGTCACTGAGCTGGGAGAAAACAAAGACTTACTTGAGTTTTTGTATTTTGTACTCTGCCTTGTTCAAGATATTACACAATATTACCACATCACTATGGGAGAGGAATGTGCCGCTGAGGTCCAAGAGTTCCAAATTGTAGCTTCGAATCAAATCAAAAAATAGGTACTTATCGCATAAAAAGGACACATCATTTGCCCTGCAGAACAAATAGAGTTATCCATCAGTTTATAATTAGCATAACATCTAACCTTTAGCAAGATGCTATATTACATAATGACAACATAACTCTAATTTCATAACCCAGTGGCATAGCTCACTGGCTCTCAATCAGGGTGATTTTTCTCTTCCATGTGGAACTTTGAGAAACTTGTAGAGGCAAGGTTGGCTGTTACATGAGGAAACTATTAGCACCTAGAAAGTAGAGCTCTACATATGATCTTCCTACAATGAATGGGATAGCTCTAAATTAAAAAAAATTGGCAACAGACATTAGTGGCAAAAGTAGTGAGATTCCACTTTAGAGTATATAAGTCTACATTTATGGAGCTAGCTGAGAGACAGTGAGAAGACAGGTCTGTTATTTCCAAGATATGACTATATCAAAATCACCTTTTAACTTACACAAGTTCTTTAAGGATACAGCTGGAGTTCTTTAGATAATTATATAAGATTTGAAAAACTGGCTCATTGAAAATACTGTCTTTCATTTGGAGGATGTGAATGTCCTTATTCCTTACAAACACAGAGCATATATTATGCCAAAGCATGAGTAGATTTTCCCTGTAACAGAGGAGAAAGGAATACATACCACTCTTAGAAAATAAATTCAAGGGACTGGAGAGACGGCTCAATGGTTAAGATCATTTGTTCTTCTCTCAGAAGACCTGAGTTCATTTTCCAGCACCAACATGCTGGCTCACAACCATCCATAACTCCAACTCCATAGATAAATGACAACCCCATCTGTCCACCATGGTCAATATATGCATATCAGGTACATGTACACATGTAGACAAAATCATTCAATCCCATAAAATAAAAAATAGAGGATAAAACCTGCCAGCACTTTCAGATTCTACTCATTTACAAAAAGTTAAGTCAAACCATTCACAGCACATAAATATAACAAACTGACTCCCCATACTGAATAAGGGTAGCCATGTAAGGTCATTTCATATTTGCAGTAAATAGCCAGACATGTGGTAAAGTAGTAGGATTCTGGATGTTATACCTTCATTTTAGAGATTCAATTAATATTTACTGGAAATAACCAGAGGATTCTGAGAATCCTATGCACTGGGGACAAAGCTTATGTGATGTTTTCAGCTACCTTCCCTACTCCCATATCAGGATAAGGGAACATAGATGACTTGGCAGTATTGAAGTTGAGAAAATCTGATTTATAAATAACCTTGGTAAATTTAGAATGAAAAAAAATGATGTCAGATGCCAATGAGTTAAAACCTGGAACAAGGATCTCCTGGCTCAAGCTTCAGATGCCATGACTTACTCAGTTTATAATCTTGGATAATGTATGTGACTCCTCTGGCTATTATCATCTGCAACAAGATAATCAAATTTGCCTTGTAACATTTCTTTGTGTGTGTGTGTGCACACACGCACACCACATTATGGGTGTGGAGGTCAAAGGGCAATGTACAGTAAACAGTTTTCCTATCTTGTCTAATGAATTGAATATAGGTCATCAGACTTGAGAAAAGGCACCTTTTTTCTGCTGATCCACCTTGCCAGCTAACATTACATATTTCTGAGCAGTAAATTAATATAGTACATGTTTTTGTGTGTATATGTGTATGAGTGAATGCGCACAGGCATATGAGAGCATGTATGTGCTTATAAATGGAAAATTTGTCTCTGCCTATTTAGTGCTGGGATTATAGGTACCTGCTACTAGACACAAATGCTTTTGGGATTTTTGGTTTCTGTTGTTGTTGTTTTATTTTTGGTTTTTATTTGAAATGTGGATCCAGGGGATGGAACTGAAGTTCTCATACTTGTGCAACTGATCCAATCCCATGCTCTCCACAACTTTTAATGTTCACAAGGCAGTTTGCAGCTAGGAGGTCAAGAAAAAGTCTGCACGTGTTGTTAATATCTCATAAGGGTAGAAAATATAAACTCCACGCTCAGATTGTGGTGGGTTAATATCATTGCTGCTTTGATAATGAGGCCATTAAAGGAAAAGGAAAGCCAAAAGGACAAATTCCAGGGCTTCTAAGCAGTCAATTTAACTAATTCTATTGCTGCAGAAAGATTAGAAATTAAAGACTAGTTTTGATTCCACAATGAATAGAAAGCTAAAACATGTCTCAAAAAAATCTGGGGTTGCAATTGCCAGAAACATGCTGGCCTAGTAGAGATGAGGCCCTGCATTATATCTTCACAATGGGAGAATAAAAGAGTCAAGTGATCATAAGTTGTTCACATATACTTTTTTTGCTCAAGATTTTTTATAGATAGAATATTAATCTTTAGACAAGATTCACCTGGAACCCACTTTTTATGTAGCCCAGACTAGTTTAAAATGCTCAGAGAACTTCCTGCCTCAGTTCTCTGAGGGCTAAGATTATAAGCATGATACCACTATACCTGACTCAGTTTAATAATATTTTATTCCTTATGTAAACTCTGTCATGAATTGTGGGCCTGTCCTACACTTGATAAATAAGCACCAATGACCCTGAGTTTGTCTTCTGTATCTACTATCAGAAAATTATATTATAGGCATTCGCCATTATATTCAGTTTTATATGATGCTGGGGAACAAATCCTTTACATGTGCAGTATAGCAGGCAGTACTCTGAAAACTGAACTTCTCCCTGGGCGTCTGTACATATGAACTGATACAATATTGCTAATATATATATAACTAATAATTAAGAAATATACTCAGACATGGAAGTACATGCCTTTAATTCCAAGATTATGGAGACAGGCAGATGGTTATCAGAGTTCCAAGCTCAGTACAACTATATAGTGAAATCCTGTCTCAAAACAATTAACAAAAAATAAATATTAAAATGATGAAATAGCAAATATTTAGAAGAGTAAATTTGGGGCTCAAGATGGCATCTATCAGACTGGAGAGAGTTCACTGGTTAATTTAATCATGCTTATGTTTCTTCTGATATTAAGAATTTGGACCCCAGAACCCACAGCTATTTAACTATAGTTCCAGGAGATCTGATGACCTCTTCTGGCCACCCATGCCATTTTGACATATGTGCATATTAAGATGTAGCCACATACACACAAAAGAAAAATGAATTTTTAAAAAAGTAGAAGCTATTATGAAAACAGGTAAATTTTTTCACATATGTTAGGGGTTTTGTATGTGGATACACATATATACACACATGTATACTCATATATATGTACATATACATATACAGAAACATACACACACACAAACTGTTGAAACTGTTTTTGTTGTTTGTGTGTATATGGTTTCTAGGTTTCTGAACACCGAACACTTGGCATTACATAGCCAGTAAGGGCGAGTTTTGAATCTGTCTATATAAATTATCAATGCACAAGGAGAGGTTCTGAAAATGGGAGAAATAAAAATAATGAACAGACTCACATATATCTCTGATTCAGCTTTTCATTTAGGACATTTTGGGTTGAAATAGATAAGTCTCTCAGTGCAGAACCATGGTTTAAGCAGTAGGCAGCAACGATAAAATCATAATAATCCTTAGCCACAACGTCAATCTCTTCCCTACAGTTCATTGCTGACTGTACGAAGACTTCCTCTTCCATCTCAAACAGACAGTAAAAGAACTTCATTGTATTTACTTCAACTTCAGGGTCCAACAGAAGTTCCAGCCACAGAAACAATTCTTGTTTTAGTTGCTGAGACAACTGGTAGCCAAAAAATGCTTCCAGCTTTTCGTGTTCCAATTCATGCAAAAGGCCAAATATGAAACGACCCAAAAAAATCCACTGTGTATTGACCTCCTCTAGAAAAGAAAACAATAGTTTTTCTACATGGAGAACATCCGGACTAGGGTGGTTCATGTGGGTCTGTAGCAGATAAAACATGGCAGCACAGAACTCCTGGACAGACGGGTGGAAGAATATGTAAGAATTTTGAGACTCTCTGCTCTGTTCAAGAATTCCAATGTCCAACAATGTAGGGATGTCAGAGTCCAGGATTCCATTTCTCCTCAGAGTCTCCTCACTAAACACAGATATGTCAGTCCACATGCCCTCCACTGCTAGAAAACACAAGCCCTGTAGTTGGTCTTGGCTTTTCTTACTTGGGTATTGGACATTTGGAGGAATGAACAAATTGAAGATGTGAGTGGTGTACAGAGAGGTGGTACGTCGACAGATAGAGACTGGATTTTTCCCCTTCTCTATCTCATTCTTAAGACAAGTAGCTACCATGCAGCAGATCACAGGGGCCTGACATAAAGTGAACAGCTGCTCATTTTCTCTTACAAAACTGAAGGCCTCCAGGGCTCTGTTCCTATCTTGGAACAAGCTATGGAAATACATCTTAATATTGCTTTCCTTGAATCCAGTTATTGTTCTCACATTTGTGTACTCAATCCAGTCCTTCAATTCCTCAAAAGTCTCAAAAGTAGCTGAGATAAGAAGAGATGATTCAGGGAGTATCTTCTTCTTGAGCAAACTGCTCAGCAATACATTCACTGGCTGCTTCTCTAAGCAATTGTCACACAGTTCTGATTCCTGTTTGGTAAAATCCCATTCCATTCCTTCTAAACTGTCAATGATAAATAAGAGCTTTTCAGGTTGGGATAGGATCTCCTCCATGGGAGCTGAGGAACTGGGCCACTCTCTGGAGATCAGTTCAGCTAGGCTTGTGGTCTTCAATTGCTTCACATCTTGACAACAGAAGTAGAAGATATAGGAGAATTTGTTCTGAAACACAAGGCCTTCTGACCAGACAATCATTAAATTTTTCAACAGAATAGTCTTGCCAATTCCAGCTACACCTTTCAGGAACACCAGTTGTGGCTTTTCTTCAGTTACCTTTGGTATGAGAAGGTTCTCAAGATGATCATATTCATCCTGGAAGAAATTCTGAATACTAACGCTGAACTTTCTAGAACAATCTTGGGTCAGCTTCTTCTTTAAATGAGCTCGATATATATTTGCATGTGCTGAGTCAGAGAGTGGAGAAAAAGCCAAAATATATCAAAATTAAGTTAAACATTTACCCATATATAGTCTTATCTCAATATTTTCATTTCAGAATGTACCCTTAAATATTTTTTAATAATGTGTTTGTGGGTTCCTCTTGAAGTCAGAGTTGTTAAATACACCCAGAGCTGAATTACAGTTGTCTATGAGCAGTCCCACATGGGTGCTAGGAATTGAATTCAGATTCTTTGCAAGTGTGGGGCATGCTTCTAGCCACTGAGTCATTTCTTCTCTCCCTGCCTTGTGATGAATGTTTGTAGAAGTCTGTAAGCCAAGAACAATGATAGTTCATGTGTGAAGATTTTTACTGGCCCTGGAGCAGAGTTGCATTTCTCTGTGTGTCATGAATGTTATATTGTTAAACTGTCATGTGCTGTTTCAGAAGCTGGCACTTGAAGTGAGGTCTCTTTACCCCATTTTAAACTCAAACATGTTACATACAGTGCCTTCTTGTGTTCTTGTCAGGGAATGGACTGAGCACTATCTCTGCAACAGGAAGGGAAGAGAATAAACAGCTCAAGAGTAACCCTTGAGGATCAGCTAAATCATGAACTATTTCAAGCAGATTTTATGATATATTACATCATGATATAAAAGGGCCTGCAATGGGAAATAAAGCTAGCATTAGAATAATGGGAAACTTGGCCATTGGAGAGACCCCTCAATTGGGAGCTCCAACTAGCTCCCCCTTCTCAATCTGGTTTCTGCTCGATTTTGTGAGAGCTCAATTTGATGATGTTATAAAAGCCTGATTTGGTGATGTAAACTTCCTACCATAATTTGTTTTTGAATTGGAATATCACTTGAGAGGATACTCTCTGCTCTGCCTGGGAACTCCAGATGTTGACTTAAAAGAGGCTTCCCCTGTCAATTTCTCTGGTTTTTTTTAAACATTTTTATTGGATATTTTATTTATTTACATTTCAAATGTCTTACCCTTTCCTGGTTTCCACTCTGGAAACCCCCAATCCAATCCTCCCTCACCTTGTTTCTATGAGGGTGCTCCCCTACCCACCCATTCACCCCACAATGCTGCCCTGACATTCCCCTACACTGGGGCATCAAGCCTTCACAGGACCAAAGCCCCTTCTCCCACTGATGCCCATTAAGGCCATCCTCTGCTATATATGTAGATGGAGACATGTTCCTCTAGTCCCTGGGTGGTCTAGGGGGTTTGCTTGGTTGATATTGTTGTTCCTCTTATGGAGTTACAAACCCCTTCAGCTCCTTCAATCCTTTTTCTAACTCCTCAATTGGAGACGCCTTGCTCAGTCCAATGCTTGGCTGAGATCACCCACCTCTGTATTTATCAGGCTCTGGCAGAGTCTCTCAGGGCCCCTGTCAGCAAGCATTTCAGGAGACTGAAGTAAAGACCCTATCAATTTCTACCAGAGTTTTGAAGGTCAAATTTGATTATGCTTTCTATGTATCTATGTATCTATTTATGTGTCTATCTAGGTATCTATCTAAATATCTAGGTATCTAGATATCTCTATTCCTCTGTCTGTCTGTCTGTCTATCTATCTATCTATCTATCTATCTATCTATCTATCTATCTATCCTACATACCATTTATTTCTATCATTTGCTAGTTATTATTTTATTTTGACTTGCTATGTATTAAGTAAACACATTCATTCAAAATGAAAAGCATGGCTTTCATAGATAATATGTTGAACCATATAGTACTCTCTGCAGTGTGCAACTGACTTACGGACAGCAAAATTTGCAACAAAGTAAGGCACACTGCATGGCTATCCAAACTTAAACAACAGTGTCTGTTAATCTCTAACATACTCAGATATGCCCACCTAACAGAGTGTAATTATACATGGTTGCCATAACAGCAGAAAACAGAAAAATAGTATTATTTTCAACATAAATTTGTCTGCATAATAATGAAAACAGGTAATGTCACACTGACATAAAAGGAAGAATAATGGATCTGGAGATATGATTCAGTAGTTAGGGGCACTGGCTACTCTGGAAGATGTCCTGAGAAGGGTTTTCAGCACACATATCTGTTGCCTCACAATGCCTATGCAAATTACCCATCTCTTGAATGCCTGGCTTCTACAAGCACTGTACTCACACACATAACCCCATACACATTCATTCATATGTGCAATTTTTGAAATGATACCATAGTGAATATATATATATATATAAATGTATATATATAATGTGTATATATATTTGTATGTATATATGTATATGTATATATGTATAAAATGTATATATATAAAATCATATATATAAGATTTTATATATGTTGAAAAATGTATATACATACACACATACATGCACACACATATACACTCAAATTAAACATCGAAACATTTTGTATGCCAAATATAACAATTAATTTCTAAAATATGCTCAATAATAATAAAAGGCAAGTTGACCAATTAAGGAAACTGATAAAAGCAAGGCAAATTGTATACCTTTGTAAAAGGTCTGAACTAAATTTAAGAATCGAAAGATCGGGGCTGATGAGATGTCTTTGGGCATTTGTCACAAGGTCTGAGGTCCTCAATTTGTTTCATGAGCCCCAAAGGACAGAAACAGAATTAACTCAGAAGTTTTTCTCTGATCTCCATTTGTGCTCCATGGCATGGAAGTGTGCATATTTGAACTTATCAAAATATGTGTAAGAAAAGTCAAAAGGCCACATGAAACTCAAGAAGGGTGAGCAAAATGCAGATGCTTCACTCCTTCTTTAAAAGGGGAACAAAAATCTCCATAGAAGGGGATACAGAGGCAATGTTTAGAGTTAGACTGAAGGAAAGGACATTCAGAACCTGCTCCATATGTGGCCCATATATATACAGCCACTGAAATGAGATAAGATGGATAAAGTTAAGAAGTGCATGCTGACAGGAACCGGATATAGATCTCTCCTGAGAGACACAGGTAGAGTATGTCAAATACAGAGGTGAATGCTAGCAGCTGACCACTCAACTGAGAACAGTACCCCTGTTGGAAGAATTAGAAAAAGGAATAAAAGAGCTTAAGGGGCTTGCAACACCATGAGAACAACAATGCCAACCAACCAGAGCTTCCAGGGACTAAACCACTACCAAAAGACTATATATGGACTGACCCAGGGCTCCAAATGCATATGTATCAGAGAATAGCCTTGTTGGGGCATCAGTGGAAGGGGAAGCCCTTGTTCCTGCCAAGGTTGGACACCCAGTGTAGGGGATTGTTGGGGGTGGTGGTAGGGAGGGGTGGATAGGGATGGCAACACTCTTATAGAAATGGAGAGGGTGGAGTTAGGAGGTTGATGAACAGGAAACTCAGAAAGAGAATAACATTTGAAATGTAAATAAGAAATACCCAATTTAATAAAAATGAAAAAAAGAAAAGGAGATTAAAAAATTACAGGACAACACAGGTAAACAAGTAGAATACCTTAAAAAGGAAACATAAAAATCTCTTAAGGAATTACAAGAAAACACAAATAAACAGGTGAAAGAATTGAACAAAATCATCCAGGATTTGAAAATCGAAATAGAAACAATAAGGAAAGCAAAAAAGTGAGACAACCCTGGAGATAGAAATCCTAGGAAAGAGATCAGAAGTCATAGATGTAAGCATTACACACATAATACAGCAAGAGAGAAGAGATAATATTAGGGGCAGAAGATACAGGAGAAAACATTGTCACAAACATCAAGGGTAATGTGAAATGGTAAAAAGCTCTTAACACAGAACATTTAGAAAATCCAGGACACAATGAGAAGATAAACCGTAAGGATAATAGGTATAGAAGAGAATGGAGACTCCCAACTTAAACGGCTAGTAAACATCTTCAACAAAACTATAGAGAGAAACTTCCCTAATGTAATGAAATCCCCATAAACATACAAGAAGCCTACAGAACTCCAAATAGATTGGACCAGAAAAGAAATTACTCCCTTTACATAATAGTCAGAACATCAAATGCACAAAACAAAGAAAGAATATTAAAAGCATTATGGGAAAAATCAAGTAACATATATATTCAGACCTATCATAATTAGACCATATTTCTCACCAGCGATTATGAAAGCCAGAAGATCCTGGGCAGGTGTCATACTGAACATCTAAGAGAACAGAAATGCTAGCCCAGGCTACAATATCCTGGAAAATTCTCAATTAACATTGATGGAGAAACCAAGATTTCCATAAAAAAAACAAATTTACACAATATGTTTTTACAAATCCAGCACTACAAAGGATAATGGAAGGAAAATCCCAACACAAGGAGAGAAATTACATCCTAGAAAAAGCAAGAAAATAATCTCCTTGCAAAGAAACCAAAAGAAAATAGACACACAAACATAATTCCACCTCAAACAACAAAAATAATGGGACACAACAATCACAATTCCTTATTATCTTTTAATATCAATGGACTCAATTCCCCAATATAAAGACATAGACTAACCAACTGAATATGTAAAGAGTTACCAGCATTTTGCTGCATTCAAGAAAAATAAAGAAAGGTCAAAAGGATCAAACATTGATTTTGATATTGATGAGAAACAGCTGTACAGGGGAAGGAGGGCAAGAAACAAGATCCAACCTAGAGCTCAGAAAAGATAAAAAGAGATTATACATAAGGCATTGTATGGAGATGTAATATGTGGGGCTCAAGAGACTGCTCAGTTGTTAAAAGAACTCAGAAGCCCTGGGTTTAACGCTAAACATCCCCATGGTAGCATCAACCTTCTGTAGGTCTAGTACCAGGAGAAGTGATGTCCTCTACCCTCCAGTGGCACTGCCACACATGACACACAAATATGCAGTTACTCTCACAAACACATAAAATAGTTTCTAATGGTTCTTATGCATATTTTGATAATGATTTAAAGATTTAATATGTGTAATTAGAATCACAAAGTAGAGTGGGATAGAAAGAACAGCACAGAGACAATATTTAAACAAATGTAGACTGAAGAGTAAAGACTATTTTCTAGCCATAAATATAAAATTAACAGCGAATCCCATTATAATGAGGATAAGAAAAAAATAAAATGAAAATTATCATAGTAAGACACTGGAACCTCAGAAACAAATAAACAAAAAATACATTAAACTTTAAAGCATCCATGGTATCTTCTACCAATATAATTTAATGTCTGATTCTCAGTGTCAGAGTGTTTATGAAACATGACTTTTCTTTTATAATCTTTTGTTGTTAAACAACAAAGGCTGAAAAATCTTGTTTCATACTGTGTTATGTAGATATTTCAAATACATACTTGATATGTATGTGGGATGGTGAGATGGGGAGGGGTACAGTGTATGTGCATGTAGAGACCAGAGGTTCACATTGGGTGTCTTCCTTAGCTGCTACTTTCTTAAATATTAATTTGCTTTTAACAGGGGTGAAAGGGTGCTTTTTTATACATTCATGTATGTGCACCAGAAATATGCAGTGCCCTCAGAGAATAAAAGAATGTGTTGGATCCCCTGGACGTGGAGTTACAGATGGTTGTGAACCACCAGGTAGATTCTGGAAAAAGAATGGAGTTCCTCTGTAAGAACAGGTATTCTTTTTTTTTTTTTTTGATTTTTTTTCTTTCCTTTTTTTTTTTTTATTAACTTGAATATTTCTTATATACATTTTAGTGTTATTCCTTTCCCGGTTTCGGGCAAACATCCTCCCCCTCCCCTTCCTTATGGGTGTTCCCTCCCCACCCTCCCCCATTGCCACCCTCACCCCAACAGTCTAGTTCACTGGGGGTTCAGTCTTAGCAGGACCCAGGGCTTCCCCTTCCACTGGTGCTCTTACTAGGATATTCATTGCTACCTATGAGGTCAGAGTCCAGGGTCCAGTCCATGTATAGTCTTTTAGGTAGTGGCTTAGTCCTGGAGCTCTGGTTGCTTGGCATTGTTGTACATATGGGGTCTCGAGCCCTTCAAGAAGAACAGGTATTCTTAACAACTGAGTCATCTCCTCCGGCCATCCATCTCATTTTTTGAGACAATTTTTTCAGCTAGCTCAGAACTTGCAAAGCTACCTGACCAGATTGCTACCTTGTCTTGTTTTTATATGGTTGCTGAGATCCAAAGGCAGATTTTCAAGTTTTCATAGCAAATACCTTGCAGACAAAGACATCTTCCTAGACTCCATAAATATGATTTCTTACAGGTGTCTCTCTTGCTGCTGCCCTAAATCCTCAGTGCTACTATTTCACTCTACAGTTAAGGCTCCAGTTTAGATTTGAAGGGAACATTAATAATGTCCTATGTAGTAGTTTAATCATCTAGGTTAGGGTTGCAACCCTCATAAATTTGAATATACAGCCTAGAACTAACATGTATACATGAAACTGCTTCCTTCCTCAAGGAGAATTATGTGCAATGACACCTCTGTCCCTAAGGTAGGTGGGCATGAAGAACAGTCGTCAAAATTATTAAACAAACCTTATTATATTAAAGGAGCATTGAGCAACTCACCAGCAATCTCCCCTGTTGCCCTCTCAGTGAGATCATTTCTACTGATTATCTGGAGAACTTTGAAGGTTGTGTCCCAGGCTTGCTTCCCCTCACAATATTTCACCAGTAAGATGGCAAGGTCTTCCCGAGATGCATTCTTTACTTCAGTCCAAGAAATCTGTTTTAGCCCCATTTGCAGAATCTCAAGTATGAGAAATTCCTTAAACTTTATGAATTCCACCTGGTTTAGCTCTTTCCAGTACCACATAAAGCCAAAATCAGAAAAGAGAGATGCCATTTTGTCTTAAAGAAGATAGATTTGTCTTCAGACAGGATGGATCTGTAGGAAAATCAGGGAAGTCGCTTAGTTACAAAAGAACAGGGAGTGTGCAAACAGCTGGGCAATTGATTGAGCTAATAAAGTGTTTGCTGCAGAAGTATAATGACATGATTTGAAAATTTATCATTGATGTAAGAAGCAAGGAGAACAGCCACACAATTTTCATTCTACAATATGTTCTGCCTACAAGATAGGCTGGGGTAATGGTGAGGCAGAATGTGTGTAAGTGGCCCACAAGTCTGGTCTAACTTAAGGCACATACCTAAGAAGGAGCCCATGCCTGCCACTGTGTTGACTGCGAGGAACTAAAAGCCGGTCATGGCAGAGATTAAGGATAGAAACAAACACAACTGGAGAAAAAAATATATACATACATATATATATATATATGTAAATAAATATATACATGTAAATAAATATATATGTAAATATGTAAATATATATGTATATATATATATGAGAGAGAGAAAGAAGAGAAGGAAGGAAAGAAGGAAGGAAGGGAAAGGGAAAGAAAGGAAGAAAAGAAGAAAGAAAAGAAAGAAAAAAGAATGACAGAAATGTAAGAGGAAGAAAAACAAAGACAAATGATTTCTAATAATTTTCCGCTATTTTTAGAGTATGGTGCCTGTCCCCATAGTCTTCAGAGGCATCATCCAGGAGATGAAATGAACAGATGCAGAGACCACAGCCAAACAAATGGTCAAGCCACAGAAGAGGGAAAGAAGCAGCCAGAGGGGTCAAGGACACTATGAGAACACACCCACAGAATCAACTAAGCAGGTCTTACAGAGACTCATAGAGACTGAAGAGAAAAACATGGACCCTGCATGAAATCTGCAATAATCTCTGCTTATTTAGTATGGTTGTATAACTTTGTGTTCTTATTGCATCCCTAACAGAGGAGCAGGGACTGCCTCTGACTCTTTTGCTTAAACTTGGGACAATTTACCTTTTATAGCATTGCATCATCTAGCCTTGATATGAGGGATCATGCCTAGTCTTATTGTAATTTGATAGGCTGCATTCAGTTGCTATCTCTGAGAGCCCTTTGTTTTTTTAGGGGTAACAATGGAGGAATAGATATAGTGGAAATAGAAAATGTGTTTTTGAGGGGGACTAGGAGGAAGGGAAGCAGGAGAAACTGAGGCCAGGATATAATATAGGTAGAGAAGCAAACAAACCAATAAAAAGCAGGTATGATTCCTGGTTGCTGCCACCGCGCAGAGCCCGTGGGCAGCACCCCGCGAGCTAACTTGAGCCTCGGGACCGCAGGTAAGACGAATTTTTCTGCTGCAAGAAAGTGGCCTGGTGATCTCGGAACACACGGAGGCAGAATTCCTCTAGGACCGGGCACATCCTGTGTTTACCGGAAGTCCCACACCCGCGGATCCGGGCCTGCAGCAGCTCTCTGCTCCCAGAACCCGTGGGAGAGAGACCTCACCGCCTGGTCAGGTGGGCACTCCTGAGGCTGCAGAGCGGAAGAGACCACCAACACTGCCCACCCCTGCCCACATCCCTGGCCCAAGAGGAAACTGTATAAGGCCTCTGGGCTACCGTGGGAGAGGGCCCAGGAGCGGCAGGACCCCTGCCTGAGACACCGCCAGAACCTGAAGGAAAGAGACTGGATAAACAGTTCTCTGCACCCAAATCCCGTGGGAGGAGAGCTAAACCTTCAGAGAGGCAGACCACGCCCCTCAAAAACCAGAAGAGACTGCTCTCTGCACATTACTGATTCCAGAGGGAAACACCAAAAGCACATCTAGAACCCTGGTTACACGGAGGCTCCCGGGAAGGCAGAGCAGATCTTCCTGGTTGCTGCCACCGCAGAGAGCCCGTGGGCAGCACCCCGCGAGTGAACTTGAGCCTCAGGACCACAGGTAAGACCAAGCTTTCTGCTGCAAGTGACCTGCCTGGTGAACTCAAGACACAGGCCCACAGGAACAGCTGAAGACCTGTAGAGGGGAAAAACTACACGCACCAAAGCAGAACACTCTGTCCCCATAACTGGCTGAAAGAAAACAGTAAAACAGGTCTACAGCACTCCTGACACACAGGCTTATAGGACAGTCTAGCCACTGTCAGAAATAGCAGAACAAAGTAACACTAGAGATAATCTGATGGCGAGAGGCAAGCGCAGGAACCCAAGCAACAGAAACCAAGACTACATGGCATCATCAGAGCCCAATTCTCCCACCAAAGCAAACACTGAATATCCAAACACACCAGAAAAGCAAGATCTAGTTTCAAATCATATTTGATCATGATGCTGGAGGACTTCAAGAAAGACGTGAAGAACTCCCTTAGAGAACAAGTAGAAGCCTACAGAGAGGAATCGCAAAAATCCCTGAAAGAATTCCAGGAAAACATAATCAAACAGTTGAAGGAATTAAAAATGGAAATAGAAGCAATCAAGAAAGAACACATGGATATAACCTGGATATAGAAAACCAAAAGAGACCAAGGCTGTAGATACAAGCTTCACCAACAGAATACAAGAGATGGAAGAGAGAATCTCAGGAGCAGAAGATTCCATAGAAATCATTGACTCAACTGTCAAAGATAATGTAAAGCGGAAAAAGCTACTGGTCCAAAACATAGAGTAAATCCAGGACTCAATGAGAATATCAAACCTAAGGATCATAGGTATAGAAGATAGTGAATACTCCCAGCTCAAAGTACCAGTAAATATCTTCAACAAAATCATAGAAAAAACTTCCCTAACCTAAAAAGATGCCCATAGGCATACATACCAAGGTTTACAGAACTCCAAATAGATTGGACCAGAAAAAAACACCTCCGTCCACATAATAGTCAAAAACACCAAACGCACAAAATAAAGAAAGAATATTAAAAAAGCAGTAAGGGAAAAAGGTCCAAGTAACATATAAAGGCAGACCTATCAGAATCACACCAGTCTTTTCACCAGAAACTATGAAGGCCAGAAGATCCTGGACTGATGTCATACAGACCCTAAGAGAACACAAATGCCAGCCCAGGTTACTGTATCCTGCAAAACTCTCAATCAACATAGATGGAGAAAACAAGATATTCCATGACAAAACCAAATTTACACAATATCTTTCTACAAATCCAGCACAACAAAAGATAATAAATGGTAAAACCCAACATAAGGAGGCAAGCTATATACCTAGAAGGCAAAACTAATAAATGTTGGCAACAAAACAAAAAGAGAAGAAAAAACACAAACATAACCTCACATCCAAATATGAATATAACAGGAAGCAATAATCACTATTCATTAATATCTCTCAACATCAATGGCCTCAACTCCCAATAAAAAAGACATAGATTAACAAACTGGATACCTAGCAGGACCTGCATTCTGCTGCCTACAGGAAACACACCTCAGAGACAAAGACAGATACTACCTCACAGTGAAAGGCTGGGAAACAACTTTCCAAGCAAATGGTCAGAAAAGAAGCAAGCTGGAGTAGCCATTCTAATATCATTCTAAAATCAATTTTCAACTAAAAGTCATCAAAAAAAATAAGGAAGGACACTTTATATTCAACAAAGGAAAAATCCGCCAAGATGAACTCTCAATCCTAAATATCTATGCCCCAAATACAAGGGCACCTACATACGTAAAAGAAACCTTACTAAAGCTCAAAACACACATTGCACCTCACACAATAATAGTGGGAGATTTCAACACCCCACTCTCATCAATGGACAGATCATGGAAACAGAAATTAAACAGAGACGTAGACAGACTAAGAGAACTCATGAGCCAAATGGACTTAACGGATATTTATAAAGCGTTCTACCCTAAAAAAAGGATATCCTTCTTCTCAGCTCCTCATGGTACTTTCTCCAAAATTGACCATATAATTGGTCAAAAAAGCAGACCCCTCAACAGGTACAGAAAGATAGAAATAATCCCATGGGTGCTATCGGACCACGACGGCCTAAAACTGGTCTTCAATATAAATAAGGGAAGAATGCCCACATACACATGAAAATTGAACAATGCTCTACTCAATGACAACCTGGTCAAGGAAGAAATAAAGAAAGAAATTAAAGACTTTTTAGAATTTAATGAAAATGAAGATACAACATACCCAAACTTATGGGACACAATGAAAGCAGTGCTAAGAGGAAAACTCATAGGCGGAGTGCCTGCTGAAGAAACAGGAAAGAGCATATGTCAGCAACGACAGCACACCTAAAAGCTGCTGACGCCTCTGCTCTTCTTTCTTTGCAAACACAACTCATTAATGTTTGTTTTTGTTAGCAAGACTGTTATAACTCTAAGAGGTAGCAACTACGCTGGTTGTGAAAGATGTGTCAAATTGGTTTTGTCAGTTTCAATTTGCAGACTCTGAACGTCAGAGGTTCGTGTTTTCTGTGTGTGGGATGAAACTGCGGAGCCGGATCGCCCAGATGTCGATGAGCAGGTGATCTCAAGTGCTGCCCAGTGAGGTTGGTGTGAACGGACTGCAGTGAACGACAGGGGAGGTGGGTCTGGAAGGAAGAACAGGTGAGGCCTGAGGGGAGGAGGTGCCGGAGCAGTGACTCGAGGATGTGAAATCGAAAAGTGCCTGTTCTTCAGGTGGGATTCTGAAGCTGTGTGTGTGTAATTTCTCCATCAATGTTGGTGGAATTTTCCAGGATAACCTGGGCTAACATTTTCTGTTCTCTTTGGAATGTTGTG